>NC_047661.1:56777700-57077700 GCF_011762505.2 Arvicanthis niloticus
ATATGGAATACCCGTTTTGTGTAGTATTCCTAATCTTTCACAAAATTGGTGGAAACTGGAGCTTGTATAACCTGGGCCATTGTCAGTTTTTATCTGTTTAGGCACACCCAATACAGAGATTGTAGCCAGCATATAAGCAATCACATGCTTGCTTGCTTCTCCAGTTTGTAATGTTGCATAAATGAAACCACTGTATGTGTCTACACATACATGTATATATTTTTGCTTGCCAAATTCATTATAATGAGTAACATCCATTTGCCAGATACATGTGTGTGTGTGTTTAGCTTTTATTTTATTCTCCTTTTCATATAATTAGCCTCATTGGGTTGAAGTTGTTTTTCTTGTATCCTCTGTAGGGCTGGGTTAGTTGAAAAACACTATTTAAATTTTAAATATGAAACACCTTTCTCCATCTATATTAACTGTAATTTTTGCTGGGTAAAGTAGTCTTGGCTGACATTTGTGGTCTCTTGAGGTCTGTAAGACCTCTCCCCATGCCCTTCTAGCTTTTATTGTCTCAGGGGAAAAATCGGGTGTAATTCTAATAGGTCTGCCTTTGTATATTACATGACCATTTTCCCTGGCTGCTCTTAAAGTTCTTACTTTTTTTTTCTGTACATTTAGTGTTTTGCTTTCTATGCAGTAGGAGGATTTTCTTTTCTGGCCCAATCTGTTTGGTGTTCTGTAAGCTTGTTGTACCTTTATAGGCATTTATTTCTTTAGATTAAGGAAATTTTCTTCTACGATTTTGTTGAAAATGTTTTCAGGGCCTTTGATCTGGGAATAACCTCCCTCTATTCCTATTATTCTTAGGTTTGATCATTTCATAGTGTCCCAAATTTCTTGGATGTTCTCTGTCATGAACTTTTTAAAGACTTTGCATTTCTTTGACTGATGTATTGATTTCTTCTATCATATCTTCTACACCTGAGATACTCTTCCATCTCTAATATTAACTTAGTGATGCTTATGTCTGTAGTTTTTGTTCTCTTCATAGATTTTCTATCTCTTAGATTGCCTCAGTTCATGTTTTCTTTATTGCTTCTATTTCACTTTTCAGAGCTTGAACAGTTTTATTCATATCCTTCGCTTGTTTGACTGTATTTTCCTGTATTTCTTTATATTTCTTTGCTTCTTCTTTTAATGCAGCTCCTTGTTTAAATGAATTTTCATGTATTTTCTTAAGGCAATTTTTCATGTCCTCTTTAAAGGCCTTTATTTCTAAGATTGGATTTAAAATCTTCTTCTTGAATTCCAATTTCATTAGAATGTCCAGGGTTTGTTATAGCAGGATAGCTGGGCTCTTGTGGTACCATATTGCCTTGGGTCTTGTTGATTATGTTCTTATACCATACTTTTGGCATCTGATTTTCCCTGTGTTGGCTGGAAGATCCTGATGGCAGCAGGACTTCTCAGGAAGGTGGCAGGAGATCTGCTGCCTTTCCCAGGCAGACCAAATGAGATGCCCATGTTTTAATTTTTAATCACTTCTAGGAAATCTATAATTTTCTTCTCTATTTCTTCGGTGATCTATTCATAATTAAATAATGTTTGTTCAACCTCTTTAACTATATATTTTTTATTTTCTTACTGCTGTTATTGTCTAGTTTTGTTTGACAAATTATAAGAAATGTTACAGAAATTTTTCTAATTGTTTAGAGATAATTTGTGCTCCATTCTGTGGTCTATTTTTGTGAACTTTCCATGGAGCTACTGAGAAAAATATCTCCTACCTAATTTTGATATGGGTTGTTATGTAGATATTATTTAAATGAAAGTGAGGTATCATTATCTTATCCTTCAGGTGTTGGGATGGGATATCAAACCAGCCAAAAAACCTGTCATGGATAAGATAGGTGTTAATAGAGTATCACCCTTATCTTAAAGATCTATTAGCAGATGATTGCTACTGGGGAAGAGGAAGTCACTTTGTTTCAGTGATTTGCCTCCTGAGAAGCACTCTATACTCTAGCATATGGTTCTACAACCAAACACCTACTGGATGCACTAACTGGGTTCAATGAGTCTAAAATAATAAATAAAAGGAAGCTACAAAATTGGGAGAGAAAAGCAATATGAGAGGATTTGAATAGAAAGGAATATTGGTTGGATTCTAGGAAATATATATGAATCACATTGTCAAGTAATAAAAAATGGAATTATTAAATCAACCTAAAGATATTTTATTTAAATAATTAGCTATAATATTCTCTGTAGCTTTACTTGAAATATATATTATGAGAATAAAGAACTCTAAAACCAGAATAGCAATGCATTACCAAGGAGGATGTTCTTTACGAGTGTACTCCAATCACCAAAGGTCTATTTTGAGTACTTTAGTAGACAAAGGTCTTATGAAGCACTATCAAAATCCTGCTTTTTGTTAGAAAATGCATTTGTTGGTGTTCTATGAACCTTATAATTGAAGATTATTATTAGAATGCCTCAAGTACTTGACTCTATTATGTAGCTCATTCTTAAATTTTTTGAAAAAAATTGTCATAGTTTTGAAAGAATAGCTAATAGTTCATGTGCAGAAAATCATTATTTAAGTGAGTAAAATGAAGTTAACAAAATAAATGATTTTAGTGAAATTAAGTACCAGATTGAATATAGTTGATTATTTTTTAAGATACTATTCAATTTACAATAATTTTATGATGTCTGTGCATATTTAACCAAACTGAGTGAAATATAATGCTTGCTATACATTTTCACTGTGATTTTATGCCATGATCCTGCTGAATATACAGTCATTCCTAAAATAATTTATCATCCAAAAAGTAAAGTCAATTTCCAGGAATTTCAAAGTATCTGAAGCAACAATAATAATAATGAATAATCAATATTATAATAAAAACACAGTGTCAGTTATATATGAAGAGAATGGAAACTTTTAATCATTTAAAATATTCAAAACAGCTGGGCAGTGGTGGCACATACCTTTAATCTTAGCACTTAGGAGGCAGATGCAGGTAGATTTCTGAGTTCAAGGCCAGCCTGGTCTACAGAGTGAATTCCAAGACAGCCAGGGCTACACAAAGAAACTCTGTCTTGAAAAAACAAAAACAAAAAAAATTAAAAAAAATAAAAATATTCAAAACATTCCAAATCTTAATGAGAATGAGGAAACCTGATTAAAATATGGGAAGACTAAACACAAACAGAAACTTCAATATTTAGGAAAGCAATGGTAGAATAAAATAAAATAAGTCAACAATAAAAATGTCCTGAAGTTATCTAAACTCAATATTGGCAGACAAACAATTACAGAGAAAATTAAGATGGCATAATAGGAGTGAGGCAACTGAGGTTAAAGACTGACTTCCTCCCCTTTTAATGCAGAAACAAAATTAAGATAAATTAGGAATCTCATAAAACATATTAGCCATTAATAAACAAAGAGCAAAATTATGTTTTTAAAAGAGATAGCAAAGACTAAAATAAAACTCTGCAGTAGTCAATGTGATGCAATACTCAGGACAAGCACTCTCAGGATAAAAATATCATGCATTTTAGAAAAGATAAGAGGTAAACAATAAGCTGCTCCTTCGGAAGCAGAGGAGATAAAAATAAAACAATTCAACAAGGTAACACACCAACCAACGTCAATAACTAGCACAATATAAAAAAGATGTCAAGGGTATTAAATGTCATAATGATAATAAATGAGCAAATCTTAGCAATTAAAAAGAAGTCAGCTATTTTAACTAATTCTTTGAGAAATCACGTGTGTTCTGAACATATTCAGTCAAATTCCTCCTTATACCTCCTGATTTACTTTTTATAAGACTCAGATAAGTTTATAAGTTGCAATTTCATTGTGTCTTTCTTATACTCAATATTTTACAAATTACATATACTCAGTTTAGATCTAAGAGTTTGACTATAGTCTAGTTTTGGATGTGTTTCATATAAAGAATCTTCAGTTAATGTTTATTTTTCAATAATTTTCTATTTAATTTGAAGAATCTCAATTTGCATTTTTATAATGTATGCAGGTGGGAAAGTTTTTAACTAACTTAAAAGGCAACATAAACATTCTTTATCATCTTCATAGAAATTCACAGATTATTTTACATATCTAATATAAAATATTTACTATTTCCTCTCCAAGTTCAACAGCAGATTTTCCTTAGCAGTGTCTTGGTTTTTCTTCTTGGGACAGACTCAAGTAAAAAATGGGTCTGGCAATTCCTAAGCATAACCATAAACTCTGACATCAAACAACTATTTTATGACCTTTAGAAAGCAATTCTAACTTGGTCTTCCTTAAGGCTGAAGTGGTTGCCACTACTTGTGGTATGGGAGCTGAAGGCATAGCTCCAGGTAAAATTATAGCATGAAGAATCCTATCAGATGCCGATAAAACTAGAATCTGAGCTACAGGAAGAAATTCCAGGACAGTATGAAGCAGATTTAAAAATTATTAAGAAGAGATTTTTAACTTAGATCTATCCAGCAAGGATCTAATAGAAGAAAAGTACTCAGAGAAAAGATCTGACACAGCACAGCATTAATGTGGGCTTTGCAAGAGAAAGCCACAATTAGATATCTTTAATGTAGCTTGTAATTGTGAGATTTTGGTGTCTCTCAAATTTTATCTCAAAAATTGCTAAGGATGTTTATTTTACATTTGTCCTTTTAGTAAATCAGATAGTGGGGTAGTTTTGATAAACACTGGGCATGATTACACTTGATAAAGTAAAAACAGTTTTTTTTTCTGTTGCGGAAGTTAATTTTTGCTATAAATAAATATTTATATTACTGTTTGTTGGATAATGTAAAATATTTTAGAAAGGAATAAGAATATACACTTAAGCATTTTGCAAGATTATGGCTATTTTAATATATTTTAAATCTTATTCTAAAAGGAATACTGCCTATATGCAGGGGACCTCATTAAAATTTTTAATTGTGCTGGAAATGTAACACTGGGGAGTAACTTCTATGTTTATGCAGGTGGATTGGGGAACCTTTGCTTTCTTCATACCAATTTACCCTATATTTGTATTCTGCTCTTTTGGTAACAGGATAGATCAGTAAGACTAAAATATTTACCCCCAGCTCTTAATTTTTAGACAGTTTACCAAATGTGCTGTAGTTTTTAAATTAATAGTTTTGGACAATTTGTAATTATTAGTTCTTTAAAATATTCCAATAATTTAATAAGTAAGTTGAGGGAAATATGTTCTTGGTGAAAGGAGTCTGATCTTTTATATGAACAGTCTGAAGACTGTTGTCATCCTTTACTTTGTTGTTACTTTTAGTTCCTTCGACTTTTTGTCTGTTTGTTTGTTTGTTTGTTTTTGTTTTTTTGAGACAGAGTTTCTCTGTGTAGCCCTGGCTGTCCTGGAACTCACTCTGTAGACCAGGCTGGGCTCGAACTCAGAAATCCACCTGCCTTTGCTCCCCAAGTGCTGGGATTTAAAAAGTGTGCCCCCACTGCCTGGCATCCTTCGACTTTTCAAATGATTTGAAACTTTCCACAAGGGCTTCTTTGCTTCATGGGTTTAAGTTTTAGGGGGGCTGTTTAAATTTTTAAAAGAAAATTTAAATGAAATGAAAATGAAGACCATGCCTTATATAGCTTCCCAGTTTCTATTCTGTCAAGCTTCTAAAGACATGGGCTTTTTCCTGGTAACAGGTATATCAAGTACTGACTATGAGCCAAAATCTTTATTGTTCTCTGGGAAATTCTGATCAAATAAAAACAGGAAGCAATCCATGGAATCAAGGGTGTCTATTTCCAGTGTTAATATAAAATACATGCTCTGAATGGGCAAGCTAGAATGTCAAAAGTGTAGCTTAACAAGTAATTGTGGTGTTGAACAGTGGGGGTGAGGTGGGAGGGTGTTACTATTTTTGGTAGAGCCTTACTTTTAGGTTACTTGTTACTTCTTTCTTAGATTGTTTTCATACAATATACACTAAGTACAATTCTTCTCTGTCAGTTCTTCCCAGAAAATGACTATTTCCTTCTCATCTGAATCTACACCATTTCTGTCTCTCTTTAAAGTTATTAAATTAACAGGCTGGCAAGCCAAGGATGGGTAAGATTATGCACAGAGCCTTACCAACCTAAGACAGAAGTGCATTGCCTTTGATAATGCATATTCCATAATGGGTAAGGAAGGCATTCTTGTCAGAACAACCTAAGACAGGCTCAGTCTTGTTAATGAAATAAAAAAGGGGGAGAGGTGGAGAGCCTTTGCGGATGCTTGGCAAGAAGCTGACATGGGCCAAAGACAAGGAAAGGGGCTGCTTGACAGGAATATGACATTGGCTAAGGACAAGGAAGTAGGATTCAAGCAAGAATATGACATTAGACTACAACAAAGAAGTAATTTCAGGTAGGAGTCTAAATCATAGGCTACAACAAAAAAGTAATCTCAGGCATAAATCTAAATATTAGGCCAGAACAAAGAAGTAATTTCAGACAGGATTCTAAATTTTAGACTAGAACAATGAAGTAGGCTTCAGATATGAAAATGATCTTGGGCTAGGATAGGGAAGTAGGCTCAGATACTTTGGTCATCCTGATAAGCCTTTAGAAACAGTGATCAAGGGAGTGTTAACATAACTAGGTTTAATGTCTTGCTTTTTCTTTGACTATTTGTGTTTATTGTATTTCTTGTTCTTCAACTATTTGCATCTACTGTATTGCTAGACCCTCAACCTAGAACTGACCTTATTACATGCATGTAATCAAAATGATATAAAAGCATAAAGGAAGAGAGGGTATAAGATAGGGTATTCTAGGTAGGGAAATGAGGAAAGGAGGTGATATCTGTACTGTAAATAAATAAAGTATCCAATAAAAAAAGTTGAAGTGAATGGTAACATTTCATCCTGAATATATAATAAATAATCTTGTTTAAAAATAAAGAAAACAAATGGTTATCTAAATAATAATAAAAGTAAAATATAATCAAAGAAATTTAAACTAGCCAAATAGGTCATAACAAACTAACAGGAAAAAAGCTAAAGAGAAGCACAAGAGACAAATATAGATGCAGAAACATATATATTCCTACACAAATGAATCGCAGTAGCCATAATATAGACCCGAAGAACCTGTATGGGAGGTCAAGAGGAGCTTGACCAAATATTATGAGACAAAGATCTTTGAATGATTCCATTGAGTTCATTTTATGTGGCCATCTACTATAGTGCATGGGACTTGGGGATGGGCATAGGAAGAGAGAGGACAAACATCTCCCTTGCTGAAGGAAGCTTTCAGTACTAGGAATACAGTACCCATGTTACTCATTTAACACAGATGAGTCAAGTCTGTACCTCTCTAGAGCCTTCATCCCTATGCCCTATGGTACTCTGCAGACTACAAAAAGAAGGCAAACATTAACCCAATTGCAAACCCTTCAATCTATAATATTGACTGGCCTGCAATATGCACTACTACAGTAGTAGCACCAAGCTAGTGGGAGTTGGCAACCAATATGTACTTGGACTTAGTGTCTACTCTATGATATGGAAATTACCCCCAACACTTTTTGAGTAGGTGAGAACATGAGGCATTTTGACACTGTGTCTATTTAACAGTCTAATAGTAGTAGGTTTATTTCTGGGGTTTGAAAACTCCACAACGATGGACTTTTGGTCAGATTTAATAAACAGGCTGAGAATGAAATTAGGGAAACAATACCCTTCACAAAAGTTACAAATAATGTGAAATACCATGGTGTGAATCTAACCAAGCATGTGAAAGATCTATATGACAGGAACACTTTAAGTCCCTGAAGAAGGAAATCAAAGAAGATCTCAGAAGATAAAAAGATCTCGAAATGCTGGGTATATATTTTCTCCTATGAATTAGTCCTTCAAAAACAATCAGAAAGGAATTGGTTACTGTTATAATACCAGTGCTACTATTGTATTCATTGCCAACATGGCAGAGATTTTTCTAAAAGAAGGTACCTTGTAAATTCATGTCTCTCTACCCATAGATTAGCACAACTTTTATAACTCATCAAAGAAGTCTTGTACAGTAGATGTTTAACACAGAAACAATTGGTTAAAAGTACAGTGATTAGGTGTGAAGTGTTCATACATATATGGAAAGTCTATGCAATGCCCTGTCCTACCTAAAGACTCAGAGCCCACTTCTGAAGAGGAGATGGAAAGATTCTAAGACTCACATATAATTAAGAACCAAAGCTAAATATTGTTTTGCTGATAGGGTCACTAAATAGAATAATTCATAGCAGCTGTGTGTTCGTACATACTATTCATATAACTTCAAGCTAGCCAACATTCTAGCATAGAATGAGGAGGGGTTCTTGACCCTTACTCCTAACTGGGGATTTCTGAGGAAGTGTGTTGGGTAGCTTTATGTTAATTTGGCAAAAAGTATAAATATCTTAAAAGAGAGAACCTCAGTCAGGAAAATGCCTCCGCCCCCCACCAGATTGGCCTGTGTGTTAACCTTGATTGATGATTTATACAGAAAGATCTCTCTCATTCTCTGGAATATTACCATTTAAAAGCTATTGATCCATGGGACAGAAACTGAAGGAGGGGTCATCTGGGGACTGTTCCACCTGGGTATCCATCGCATGTGCAGTCACCAAAGGTAGACGCTGATGTGGATGTCAGGAAGTGCATGCTGACAGGAGCCTGATACAGCTGTCTCCTTAGAGGTCTGCCAGAGCCTGACATAAACAGAGGAGGATGTTCACAGCTAACCATTGAACTGATCAAGGGGTTCCCAATGGAAGAGTTAAAGTGAAGACTGAAGGAGCTGAAGGGGCTTACATGCCCCATAGTGAGAGCAATAATACCAATCAACCAGAGCTCACAGGATCTAAACCACCAGCCTGGAAACACACATGGAGAGACCCATGACTCCAGCTGTTTATGTAGGGGAGGATGGCCTTGTCAGGAATAGATGGGAGAGGAGGTTACATCAAGGTATAGAATCTTTGGAGCTGGAGTAACAGGTTGTTGTGAACCAACTGATAAGGGGAGGCAGAAACCAATTTATGGTTGTGTATAAGATAGCAAAGTGCTCTAACTTGCAAGGTCATTTCCTCTGCCCCTGTGCATTACTTTATGCATGTCTGAGTTTATCAATGTAGCGCTGTTAGATAGAAACTGAGACAATTAATTCATATTCTATATAACTAGTTGGTCACATGTGTTGTTGTTTCTCAAATAATAATGTCTTTCTTATAGGAAAAATACATAGTAAATATTTTGCCACCTTGGCAGAAAAAAAGTTTTCCAGCACCTTGGGAGCAGCTCATTCATTTTTCCAAGTTTTAATGTCTACAAAATTGGAATTTAAATTTGTTTTAATTTCAAACATTGCCTATATAGCATCAATTGCTAAATATTAAAATTTTTTCGCAATAAGATTGTTTCAAAATTAACTCAAACATTTTTTGTTACAGGAGACAACTGCATGGCCACTGAATACAGCAAGATGAAAAGTATGCTTTTAGACTTACAAAACCAAAAGTACATTACACAAGAAAATGAGAATCCCAACAGTGATGACATATCTAGGAAGAAGCCATTGGTGGATCAAATGTTCAAGTATTTTGATGCAGACAGTAATGGACTTGTAGATATTAATGAACTAACTCAGGTATGATCAATGATAAAATGTCTTGCTTAAATATAAAAGATAGTTTCATATTTGTTAAAATTTACTCAATTTAATAATATATTTAAATCATATTATTAAAAGAGTAGAAATGAAATGTTAAGAAAAATTTGACAACATAACTGGTTATGGAAAAATATGTGGGGGGAATGATGGGGTTGAAACCCTCCTGGGATATGTAATTTGATCCTGACTGAGAAAGCCAAGAGCTTGGAATATTATTCAGTATGTATTTGCCAGGCTTAAGTTTGGAATGTCAGCAACTGATGATATATATATTTCAACATGTCAATTTTAGAAATCTTTATGAATTTATCCAGTTTCGAAGCTTTCAATTTTAGAATACAAAATTGTTCTTTATATTTCTTTATTTTTCTTTGTAATATGCAATGGCTTCATTTTTATTTTTATTGGAAAGAAAATTTCATACAATATATTCCAAATACAGTTTTCTCTCACTTTATTCCTAACAGCTCCTCTCTCCTTCTTGCTTCCTCCCCAGGTTCATGCCCCTCCATTTACTCTTCAGTAAAAAGCAGGCTTTCAAAAGACTACAGCCAAACAGGAAAAAAGAGACAATAAGACAAGGCAAATCTCACATTTAGAGAGCCCAAAATCAAGGCAACCCAATAGGAGCAAAAGAGTCATTGAAACGCCAGCTCCCATTGTTAAGAGTCCTATGAAACTGCCTAGTTAACAACTTTAACATATGTAGAGGACCTGGTACAGACTCGTGTAGGTCCTGTGCTTGCCAGTTTAGTCTCTCTGAATCCATATGAGTCTTGTTCAGTTCATTTAGTGGGCCATGGTCTGCTGTCCTCCAAACCCTCTAACTCTTAAGATCTTTCCTCTAGCTCTTTTAATTAGTTTCTGAATATTCAAAGGGAGGATCAAATGGAACCTCCATTTTCAAACTCTCTCTGCCTACTGTGAGTCTCTGCACTAGCTCCCATATGCTGCTGGAAGAAGCTCTTCTGATAACTGGACAAAGCTTCAATTTATGAGTATAGCAGAATATCATTATAGCTCATTAATCGTTTCTTATTTCATTGATTCTTTTGCTAGTCGTTTGTGGTTCTACCCTACATTTTGGGATATCTAGTCTCAAGCTCTTCACCTTCCCGGTTGTATACAGCATGGATTCCCTCTTAAAGCATGGTCCTTAATTAAACCAAACATTGGTTAGTCACTCCCACAAATTCTGTGCCACCATTGCCCAAGCACATCTTTCAGGCAGATCTTATTGATGGTGGAGAGTTTTGTGGTTGGGTTCGTGTGCAGGTTTTTCTCCAAAGCCTGCAGAGAACCTTCTTGTTTCTAAGATACTTGAGTGTATGGGTGAAGACACCATGAAGGTGCCAGCTCAACATTTCTATGATCAATGAGTTGTATGGATGTTTACTCTGCAAAGAGGCCCCACTATCATTTTTCAGAGAGTGGCTTTCTGTCCTAGCATTATGCTGGATTGTTAGGGATCTTCATAGGGTCCCCTCAGCCAGCAACTCAACTGACTGTAACCCAGGCCCATCACTGAAAGACTTGCCTGGCTACAAAGATGGCCAGTTAAGATTCTAGATCTTCTCTTACAAGCAGTGCTCATGAGGGTCACTCACATAGATTCCAGAAAGTTTCTACTGTACCATGTCCCCACACTACCACCCCACAGCTCCCCAATTCCAGCTGACTCTATATAGTCCTTATTCCACCTTCTCTTCTATATATCCTGCTCCAGTCCCCACCTACCAGCAGTCTACATGCAAAATTTCTTCTATTTTCTCTTTCTGTGGTAGTATTGGCCACACCCCTTTCCTTTCAGAACCTTCTACTTTACTTAACCTCTCTGAGTCTCTGGTTATAGCTTGATCATCATTTCCTTAACAGCCATTATCCTCCTATAAGTACTCATAGATTCTTTAATGATGTTCCTTTATATCCTCAAATAACTCATTATTATATTTTACTTTCATTAGTATTTAGTGAAAATGTTAATATCTCATCTATCAGTAGCTCTTTAGGACAATAATAAAACATTTGTTTGGATTTCTTGAGAAATATGTGATAAATATGTTTTATAAGTGTTTACCTTATATTTGTGGGTTTAGCTCTTTCTTTTAAGCAATCAACTTGTCAAGTGTTGCAATATTTAATAAACATAATATACTTATAAAATTTTAAAAACAGATATTCTATAAGGATCCAAGGAAAAATTAATTTGATTTTTAAAAATAAAATGAAAAGAATTTAATGATATCTGTTAATAATTTATAAGCCATTTCACCAAATAATATACATGTTATTTTAAGATTTATTGAACTGCAAGTGATAATTAAAGACAATAATTTCTCTCTGAGTTTTCAAGTATACAGCCTGGGAGCTATCTGCACGTAATTTTTAGTGCCCACAGTGAAGATAATCTCTAGAGTTTCTCTTGCATATTTTAAAGTGAATCAGCAGATACAGCTGTATCTTGTTCAGAGAAAGTTCATAATAAAAACCAGTAATTAAAGATGACAAGATTAGAGTTAACAACTTGAAGCCATCATATTTAAGAACTTGTTAGAAGAAAGAAAATTATTACCTCAAATAAACAGACCGGATATGAAATAAACATTCAAATAACCCTTCTTTATCATAGATGAACAAAAATGATAATAAAACCACAAATGTTATTTTGATCTGTAAAATATGTCCAAATAAAATGCAAATTTATTGGAAATTCTTAAACATTAAATAGAATAATATTGCATAAAACTGATAAACATTTATATTAGGCCATTGGGAGATTTTTCATTTTAGGCTTTCATTGGAAAGCCTAAAAGTGTTTTAAAATGTGATGTTAAACAATACATGCCAATAAATATTAAAATCAAAAAAGAAAAATTTTTTGGCAAAGGAATTGAAGCACAAAGTAAAGAATTTCAACAAAATTTTTGAGTTATCAATTTTTATGATCACAAGTTGCTAATCAAGAACTTTGATTACAGAGTTACTTATTTGGTTTGTAATGTTTGGCAAGCCACATCCTCAATTTCTCATGTTATCTATCTCTAAACTAGTAATGTCAAAAGATATTACTACTTCAATGTGATGCGATCCCTATATGATTGAGTATACACAAGCTTCTTATAACCATGCCAAGTACCTGGGCATTATGATACTGTATGTAATACATTCAAATCAGACTCTAATAGTGCACAGTGAGATGATAATGAAAGTAACAAGGGCACCTCTGATTGAGCTAGAGGATGAATCACAGACAAATATTTCTATTATGCTTTACATTACATCTTTTATGAGTTTTGGATGAAAGCAATCAAGTACTACTTGAAGATATTATAACTCAATCTATTTGCATAGCATCAAACATGCAAAATATTTTAAGTGAAGGTTTAATAATGAAAATTATAATATGAGTAGAAAGACAATTTTATTCCAATAAATTAAAGAATAAATAAGTGCATAGTATCTGATTGATACATCTTTGAATGCTCTCATCTGCCCATCCCATATAATTAGCATTTTATGAAAGCCTGAAGTTCTGTTCAGAGAGACAAATATTTTCTTCTGCAATCATTGAGCTCTAGGGTTTCTAGAATACCCAGTGGTCAAATATTTATAGGTGGATTTAAAACTGAAATGAACATTAGACAAATAATAAATATTTTAGTTTGGGATGCTAATATACATTGTACTAAAATAGTTCAAGATAAATTTAAACTTTAGCATTTATGTACATGCAGTGCTTCCCTATAAATTACATTTTATTTGCTCAAAATATATTCTGTACAATATAACAAATTAATTCTAAAAGAATTTTTAAATAGTATATACAATTTAAATTAAAATATTAATTTTAAACAAGTATATTATATGAATGAATATGAATGAAATCATTGTTTTTAAGTAATTAGCTGTCTATGAAACTGCATTTTATGTAACTATATTCATAGTTTAAATATTACATATGTGTGTGTATTCATTCAGCTATTATTATCAAAATGTAGAATCTTTTTCCACCTTTGAACTCTTTTATCATTCCTACAGAAATAAATATTTGGTTTTAAAGTGCACCATAGTTTCCTGAGTGACTGGATACGGCCAGACATTTCCCATATATCTAATTCTTTCCTGTGTACTATGGGACTAAATATGCAACAAAATTGTTTTGGAGGTGCCATGACTAATACATATGACAGTTAAAATTTAAAACTTTTCAGATAAGATTCTATCTAACTGTATGATTATTTTTTATAAATAAAACTTGTCCCAAAGAGTAGGTTCTATAATAAAGATTAACATGTGAAAACCTTGTCAGGAAGTGGCTTTATGGTCAACACCTGGAGAAGAGAAAGGATGAAGCTGAGCTGTGATTCAATGACAGCAACTGGCCTTTAGCAAGGGCCAAGTCATATGTATCTTCAGAACCAAGATAGTTTTTCAAAACATTTATAGTTGAGATTGAAGGCAGTTGCTTTCTTGTCATGGAAGAGTATTTGGATATTGACACAGAAAATGGAGTGATGAAATTCTGAAAGACACTGAGCTATTAATACTCAGTAGATAAGCTTCTACAGTATGATGCAGAGCACCATGATATTAAGTGTGGAACTGTGCAGTTCAGTCCACGTTCATTTCAGGAACACTAAAGAAATTATCTTCTGAGGAGTAATATTCTGTTATAAACAGAAGTCAAAGAAGAATTTCTGTTCATGAGAGAAGAGACTGCTTAGGACAAGGATAGGTAATGTCTTGTCTTAGCTGGTCTTGAATTGGAGAGATGGTGCTTGAAGTTCAGTTGTGAACTTAACGCAATAGATTGATTTGTGGTAGGGTCAGTTTATGTGATTCCAAGTTTTCTGAGAAGCGTAGACTTTGACCTCAGGAGCAAAGTCTTTTTGGTACTAAGGGGAAACTACAGATATTCAAAATTATGAAATGACCTCTGTTGTCATTATTAGAGTAATGCATTATTGTTGGGTTGCTGGTCCAGGGTGATCATGAAGATTCTTATTGATTCAACACCCAAGATACAGTTTCCACAATTGTCAGCTATAAATCTTATTCTTTTTGGAGGTGATTGCAATTTTAATATCATTCAAAATAATATACAGCTCTGCCTTATTATCTTCTTGTAAATTTACATAACTAAATATATCATATTTTATAACTTCTAACATCTAAGTTCCTTGCATACAAAGTTGAAAAGTATAAAAACAATGACATCAAAAGACATTATGTTTGCCATAATCTTTCATGAAGTGGCTTACCCATCAATTGACAAAACCTAGTAGGATTTCTGGCCCATGTCTTCTGTCATGATTGTGGACATTTGAAATGGAGTGACATCTTCATACCATTTTTTTTCTTGAGTATCAGTTCTGCCACACTTTTTCCCCAAGGGTTTTCTTAACTCAGGTGATACCAGAAGGATGGTAAGGTAGTGAAATTAATTTTAGCAGGACCAGAATAGAACTCCGTTCACAGAGACTATCAAGAACTGTGTGACAGAGGTCAGGTTTGTCATTAAATTACTTTTCTTTCTCATCTTTGAAAGCTCATCCTTGATTGGAAAAGGGTAGATTTATGTATTATTTGCTCAATTCTGGTGATGTTTAGTCCTTTCTCAAATTAACACCCTATTGTAGGGCTCTCATTCTGAGCTAGTGCTCTTTCTTTACTTGGAAACAATCATATGTACTTTTGACTCAGTTTTATTACTGCAGAATTGAGAGGTCACCAGCATCTTTCTTCTCCACATATCTAAACACATATCTGTAACAAATTTCTCTCTTCTATTAAATTTTTTTCTTTAACACCAAATTTTCAACACTCTCATTGACTTTTTCATGAAATATGACTTCAATAACACATGTTTCTACAAATATTGTCTTTGAAGTAATATTCTCAAATTGGCTTAACAGCCCAGTGTGTGAATGTGGCTCATTTCTCACTGCAAAATCTTAACAAATATATAATTTTTAAAAAATATGGTTATATGCTTCAACAAATAAATTGTTATTTCTCTTAAATGTTTGTATCTCCATCTATGGGCAGACACTCAGTCATAGAAAATTGCATTTGTGGTTTTCAAACTGTACAGTATTCTTAAAAGAAACATGAATGTATAATGCTTTAGATCAACATTTCATAATGAAGTAACTGAACATATATGTCAGACTTCTCCTTAATGTAAAAGACTAGTCATTGGAGAAAGAATAAAAAGTGATCACTTTCAGTGAAATGGAATGATGCAGTTAATATTCAAATAGAAAGAAACAAGAACTCAGATGTTGCTGCCTGAACTGCCCCACGTTTGGGTGCCAAAATGTCTCGGACCACTCTGTCAGTGTTGGACCAGCACTGCCAAAGCCTTGGGGGCTAAATTGTTAGAGCCTGTACTTCCCCAAGCTGCTCCAGTCTGCAGGTCAGGGTTCAGCAAGAGAGACAGTGAGGATGGACTAGAGGGATAGAGACTAGTCAGAGTGTGATTGAATCCCGTTTATTCTTCAGTCTCTCTTCTTCTCTCCAAGTCCCTAGTCTTGAGTTCCTAGTTTCTAGTCCCTAGTGCCTCCAAGTTCCAAGTTACTTCTTCCAAGTGCTAAGTGCCTAATGTCTAATTCCAAGTTCTTTCTCCAAGTGCCAAGTGCCTAATACCTAATAAGTCTTCTTCCTCAATGCCTAATTCCTACTCCAAGTTGTACTCCCTAATTCCTAGTTCCAAGTTGTACTTCCGAGTGCCTAATAATCTGTTGCTTTCTTCTGTCTGCCTCTTGCCTTTTATATGTCTCACTTTTAAGCCACGCCTCTAAGTCACACCTTTAAGTCATGCCCTTAGGCCTTGTCTCTAAATCTGATCTCTAAGTCTCGCCCTTAAGTCTCGGCTCTAAATCACAGCTTTAAATCTCACACACCCAAGGGAAGATCCTGGGTATCTAAAGCAAGATGTTATCAGAGTGTGCTCAGCTGTTGTAGGCTAATGTAATCAAATCTCTTGTCAGGGTATATGGCTCAAGATGGCTGCAAGGATGATAGCCGCCTTCTGTCAGCTCCCCACACTCAGAATCCAAGACATTTGTGAAATATGATGTAGCAATCATGTAAATGAATTTCATGACTCAAATGGGTAAATCCATGCATTATCATTAAACCAATTATCTACCTATTTGTTGAAGCTTATAACCTCACTTTTGAAAATTGCATATTTGTTAAGATTTTACAGTAAGCAATGAGACACACTCACACATTGGTATGTTAAGCCAATTTGAAGAATATTACTTTATATTTATCTTTCTATTTATCTGTCTGGTAAAAGTTAGTTTGAGAAGAAGAAATAACCTAAAATGCTAAGTTATCCTTTACCCTGTTTCCACTATGTTAGAATGAATATAGGATAAAAAAATAGCTTCCAAGTAAAATTTGAGGTGATATCCATTTCCCCTTCTTCTCTCATTCACCCTCTCTTTTCTTATCATTTATTTTTCTTCTGTGATATCTTTTGTTGTATAGTATGAATCTGTATGCCTGATTAAAAGATACAATGTGTTTTCAAGAATGTAGAGGAAAACAAATCTTTGCTCACAGAATTGGAGTTTCTTAGAGTAAAATATTAGCTAGTCATGGAATGGAAGGACCAGGCATTGAATCAAAGCAGGTGACTTCAGAGTATCACATATGAAGGGTTGGAGCATGGTTCCAGGTACTGAGGTTTTCAAATTCTCATAAAGGGACCTCTTCTCAGCCAAACCCAGAAGTTTTGACTTACAAAATTAATTTCAGTACAACGCAGTATTAACAGAATTGGAGTTTATTTAAAGAGATAACAACATAAAGTTGACACAGAATGAATAAAAGACACTGAGAAAACAGCATGATGTACTTGGATGAATTATGGGCTTCTCAAAGGAAAGTTCTATTTTACTGTCTTTACAATAGCCATAGACTAATCCTATTTGGTTTGAAGCTAACACTTGCCAAGGATTACTAAAGAACCTAAGTGATGGTGTATGAGAACCCTGAGATAAGGTCAAAGTAGAGATGCAGGAAATGAGATTATCTTCATTGCAATCAAAGTTAATGATTTTGTTTGTGAGATTCCTAGGAGAAAAATTAGACCTCATTCAACCATCCTAATAGGCTTAGGCCTTAAGATAGTTCATTGCTATTTTAGCATAGTATTTGTATGTAAAAGGAATATTAATGCTACATTAGCAGTCTTTACAGAGATTATTGCTAGTTGTACTGGAATTTTTTCCTCTCAGCTTGAGAGAGGCTTTAAATTGACATAAGAGATTAGGGGCTTCTGTTCTTTCCTGATTCCGAAAAATATTTCTTATCTTTCTAATTTGCCTCAGCAGGACCAAAGGGGTAACCAGAGAATGTCCAAATTGTCTTTCAAAGAAGAATAATCAATTCCTACACTCTGATCTGTAAAGTACTTCTTCTTTGTCTGTGGACTCCAACTGGAAGCCTGAAACAACACATAAATTCTAAACATTTTATTCACAAATTTCATATTCATGTACATGTGTAGTTTATCAGCTACTCACAGTCAAAAATAATACAAACAAATCATAAAATGGAATAATTACTGAAATGTACAGTAACAGCATTTGGAAATTTTTCCATTAAACACACACACACAGACACACACACACACACACACACACTTAGACTCACATAACATTAACCATGAATAACTAAAACTATGGAAAGCTAAATGTTAAATAACTAAGTGCTTTGATATAATTTATTTTGGCCAAATGAAAGAAGAGAGAGCCAGTTTTTGTAGAGAGTTAATAGAGAGGACCCAGGGTAGACCTACACCACTTATATTTGTGCCTGTTAACTTCTGCTCCACAGAGTCTGAGACTTCCTTAGCCACTTAAGGCTCCTGGATGCATGTGTTACACATGCATACATTCAGACACATAAATCTTGTGTGTGTGTGTGTGTATGTGTGTGTGTGTATGTTATATATATATATATGCTAAATAAAAACAACAAAATAAACAAAATAAACCTTTAAGAACAGAAAAATGAAGGGATATATTTGCTCATAGAATTACTCTAATGCTGAGTTTAAATAAGCAGCAATAGAAATACCTTAGTTTCAGTTTTTTTCCATTTAGACTCTGTCATCTTAACAAGCCTATTCACATTATAAATGCATATCAGCATAAAATATATTCCTAATGGGTATTTGCCAAATCTTTATTAAAATTACAGAAAAAATTGCTTTTTACATGATTTAGATTATTCTGTTATATAATTTGATTTACAATGCCATTTGCTCAACGGAAACCATATGTAAATACATTAACAAAATTAAATATTAACTAGAAATAAATAAAAGTAGTTGTTTTTCCAGCAAACAAGTTAGGCATGGTAATGATTATTTTGCAATATTTGCATGTAACATGTGTTCATCTTAAAATAACTAAAATAGTTACAAAGGGACCATTAAAGCTTATTTTGAATCGATGAAAGCTATCCTATTTTTCTCTTTCTTACTTTAATTTGTAGCCACTCAGCACATTTATTTACTGTGAGATTAGTAAGGATTGTTTTGTTTTATGGACAAAAGCCCTTTAGTTAGAACTAAGTAGATGCAAACACACAAGTACTTCTGTGAATACAGACAGGTAAGACTTAGGTTCCCCTGGGTATTTTATGGGGATTAATCTTATTTAATACAGAAGGTAAAAAGTACAAAGGAATTTGTCCAAATCACCTCTTAAAGGAGAATGAGTAAATATTTTCATATCAAAAAACATATAATCCTGTCTTTTACACAAAATAGTTTAGTGGAAAAGCAGGTGTTTGCTTTATACTACCATTGTCAGTTTCAGCAGATAGGTTGTACAAGTAATGGAAATTTCTTTAGTGCTAAGGATTTCAGAATAATTATAATAACAACTGAGGGCACATAATAGAGAAGGATGAAGCCCTCAACTAATGTGTAGTGTGTGTGTGTGTGTGTGTATGTGTGTGTGTGTGTGTGTATGTGTGTGTGTGTGTAAAATGTTATATCCAATCCATAAAAAGAAAACAGGATTATTATAATTTAAAACTTTTAGGAATTATTTGGAATTTTATGTCAGAATGCAAAAAAAAAAAAAAAAAAAAAAAAAAAAAAAAAAAAAAAAAAACCAGAGTAACAGTTTTATATCCAATTTTCTGCAGAATCACCAGACTGATTTCCAGAGTAGTTGTATCAGCTGGCAATCACACCAACAATGGAGGAGTGTTCCTCTTTCTACACATCCTCAACAGCATCTGTTATCACCTGAGTTTTTTATCTTAGCCATTCTGACTGGTTTGAGGTGCAATCTTAGGGTTGTTTTGATTTGCATTTCCCTGATGACTAAGGTTGTCTAACATTTCTGTAGGTACTTCTCAGCCAACTGAGTTTCCTCAGTTTGTGAAGTCTTTTTTTTTTTTTTTTTTTTTTTTTTTTTAGCTCTGTACTCCATTTTTAATAGTTACTTGGTTGTCTGGAGTTTAATTTCTTGAGTTATTTGTATATATTGGATATTATCTTTTCCCAATCTGTTGGTTTCCGTTTTGTCCTATTGACAGTGTCCTTTGCTTTACAAAAGTTTTTCAATTTTATGAGGTCCCATTTGTCAATTCTTGATCTTAGAGCATAAGCCATTGGTGTTCTGTTCAGGAACTTTTCCCCTGTGCACAAGTATTCAAGGTTCTTCCCTACATTCTCTTCTATTAGCTTCAGTATATCTGGTTTTATGTGAAGGTCCTTTATCCACTTGGACCTGAGCTTTGTACAAGGAGATAAGAATGGACCTATTTGCATTCTTCCACATGTTGACCTTCAGTTGAGCCAGCACCATTCATTAAAAATGCTGTATTATTTCCATTGGATGGTTTTAGATCCTTTGTCAAAGATCAATTGAATACCACCCCTGGGCATATACCCAGAAGATACTCCAACATATAACAAAGACATATGCTCCACTATGTTCATAGCAGTCTTATTTATAATAGCCAGGAGCTGGAAAGAACCTAGGTGTCTTTCAGCAGAGGAATAGATACAGAAAATGTGGTACATTTACACAATGAAGTATTACTCAGCTATTAAAACCAATGAATTCATGAAATTCTTAGGCAAATGGACTAGGAAATATCATCCTGAGTGAGCTAACCCAATCACAAGAGAATACACATGGTATGCACTCACTGATAAGTGGCCATTAACCCAAAAGCTCACAATACCCAAGATACAACTCACAGACCACATGAAGCTCATGAAGAAGGAAGACCAAAATGTAGCAAGACACAAAATAGTTTAGTGGAAAAGCAGGTGTAACAAAATTAGAAGTCCTTCTTAGAAGAAGTAACAAAATATACATGGGAGCAAATATGGAGACAACTGTGGGTCAGAAACTGAAGGAGGGGCTGTCCAGAGACCGCTCCACTTGGGTATCCATCCCATGTGCAGTCACCAAAGGTAGACATTATGTGGATGCCAGGAAGTGCATGCTTGACAGGATCCTGATACAGCTGTCTCCTTAGAGGTCTGTCAGAGTCTGACATATACAGAGGTGGATGCTCACAGCTAACCTTTGAACTAATCACAGGGTTCCCAATGGAGGAGTTAGCAAGAAAGCTGAAGGAGCTGAAGGGGTTTTGGCCTCATTGGAAAAGCAACAATACCAACCAACCAGAGTTCCCAGGGTCTAAACCACCAGCCTGGGAGCACATAGGGAGGGACCTATGGCTCCATCTGTATATGTAAAAGAGGATGACTTTGTTGGGCCTGTGTGCAAGAGGAAGTCCTTTGTCTCATGAAGGTTGGATGCCCCAGAGTGGGGGAATTTGAGGGTGGGGTGGTGGGAGTGGGTAGGTGGATGAGGGCACATCCTCATAGCAGCAGGTGAAGGGGGGATGGAATAAGGGATTTCTGGGTGGGGAGAAAATGGGGAAAGGGGATAACATCCAAAATGTAAGTAAAGTATCCAAAAAACTTAATTTCAAATAAATGTTTTATATCTATCTTCTGAAAACTCTCACAGGAAAAACAGTATGTCATATAAATAAAATACTTATGTTTCTAACATTAATTTAATCAATACATTTTTACATGAATTTTCAAATGTTTTAATTGCCATATTGATTATTTTAAATTAAATTTTATTCATTTGATGTGTATGTGCAAATATCTGCATGCCAAGGTATATGCATGATCAGGAAATGCCTAAGAATAGTTGATTCTCTCCTTCTACTAAAAGGGAGTGAAGTAAGGTAGTCAGACTTGGCAGCGAGTGGCTTTACCTGCTAGGCCATTTTGCAAAGCCATCCATCTTGATTTTTAAAAGTTATACTAAGCACTGTAGAAAAAAATAAGATAACAATTTCCTTTATTATTATTTTTAGAGGACAGTATAATGTCGTGTGTTTAAAAAATAAAATTTTCTCTATTGAGCATTTATTCTTTTTTCAAGTTTTTTGTTGTTGTTGTTGTTGTTTTTTAGAGACAGGGGTTTTCCTGTGTAGCCCTGACTGCCCTGGAACTCACTCTGTAGACCAGGCTGGCCTTGAACTCAGAAATCCGCCTGCTTCTGCCTCACAAGTGCTGGGATTACAGGCGTGCGCCACCACTGCCCAGCTCCCAGTTCTTATTAGACTAAGTATCCAGTGAGTTTATTTTGTGAAAAATGTCTCCCATTTCATATGCATTTTGCTTATTATAGTCTTCTTTCTTTTGTTCTTATTAGTTAAGCTTAGCATTTGTATATTTTATTTACTTTTAAGAAATATACACAAAATCAACTCATTTGTTAATCTTTGTATAGTTTATTCTCTATATTTTATTTATTTCACTTCAGATACTCCATACACTTTCTTACTACTTGATTCCTGTTCTACTTTTTTGATGGAATTGGATGCTATAAATTTTTCTTTTAGTACTAATTTTGCTGTATCATTGAGGTTTGCATATATTGTTTTCCAATATTTGTCTCAAGAGTTTTTCAAATTTATTTCATATTTTCTGCATTAATTATTTGTTTTCAATAATGCTAATTTGAATATATCTGTAAAGTTTCCAAGGTTGTTTTCGTAATTGATTTCTCTTTTTGCAGTATTGTGGGCTCTAAAAGCTTCTTCATAATTTTAGTGTTTAAAATTATTATCAGTACTCTTTTTTTTATCATTGAATATTTTACTCGTTTACATTTCAAATATTATCTCCTTTCCAGGTTTCCCCTCTGCAAACCCCCTATGTCATTCCTCTGCCCTTGCTTTTATGAGGGTGCTCCCCCACCCACCCACCTACTCTCAACTTACCACTCTGGTATTCCTATACACTGGGCATCAAGCCTTCACAGGTCCAAGGGCCTCTTTTCCCATTGATGCCTGACAAGGCCATCCTCTGCTATATATGCAGCTGGAGCCATGGTTCTCTTTATGTGTACTCTTTGGTTGGTTGTTTAGTCCTTGGGAGTTCTGGAGGGTCTGGTTGGTTGCTATTGTTGTCCTTCCTAAGTGGTTGCAAACCCCTTCAGCTCCTTCAGTCCTTTCTCTAACTTGTTCATTGGGGTCTCATGCTCAATCCAATGGTTGACTGTAAGCATCCGCTTCTGAATTTGTCAGGCTCTCACAGAGTCCTCAGGAGACAGCTATATCAGGCTCCTGTCAGCAAACAAATGCTTCTTTGCATCTGCAATAGTGTCTGGGTTTGGTGTCTGTATATGGGATGGATCCCCAGGTGGGGCAGTCTCTGGATGGCCTTTCCTTTAGTTATCGGTACTCTTTTGAGGACATCTTTACTAGATGATATCCTAGACAATGTTTCATGTACTATTGAAGAAATAGATTCCACAGCTGATGGATGGAATTTGTGCATTAATCTCAGGTCCATTTCATTTATGTATTATTTACTTCTGATTCCTTGTTGATTTTCTGTCTTTATGGTCAGTCATCACTAAATGTAGGGTTTTGAAGTTCCTGATATTCCTATATGCAGGTCATGACTCTCTTCATCTATATTAATATTATCTCTACCTACTTGATATCTCTGATGAGCAGTGTCTTTATATAGAAAGTTTGTTTGGTTTATCTGAAGCAAATTTTTTTCTCATTGTATAATGACTTAATCTTCTTAACTAGTTAACCAAAGTTTACTTTGGTGGACAAAGGTATGATTATTAAAAATATACTTAAAAAGAATAGACTTTTCCCTTGATCTTTCAATCTATATGTGTTTTTAGAGATTATTCCATTTTTTGTGAGCAGCATGTGGTTGAGACTTTTCTTTCTTTTTCTTTTTTGGGAGGTGTGTTGCATTTAATAACTCTGGTTTTTAATTGGAAAATTTAATTTATTTATATTTTATTGTGGTCTAGCAAACTTTTATTACTGTAGTTTCATTCCTTGTTTTTAGGGGCATTATGGCTCTATTTATCTATTCATCTATCTAATCTATCTTTTTTATGTTTAGGCTATTGCCTTACAATTTTTATTATGTCAATGTACTGATTGATTTTTGTCAATTTGACACATAATATAAATATTTGTGTAGAAATAACCGAGTTTTAGGAGCTTTCTCCATCAGATTCGCCTATAGGCAACCCAGTGCAATGTTTTCTTTTTCTTTCTTTCTTTTTTTTAACTTCTTTAATCTTTTTTTACAGTCTAGTATTTATCCCCCCTGTTGGCCCTCTGTTCCTCATCCCATACTTCTCCCTCCCTGTCTCCAAGAAGATGTCCCCATCTCCCCCAACCCCACCCTATTAGACCTCCCCACTCCCTGGGGCCTCAAGTCTCTTAAGGATTAGATGCATCTTCTCTCATTGAGGCCAGACCAGACAGTCCTCTTCTGTATCTGTGTCAGGATCCTCTAACTAGCTTGTGTATGCTTCTTGGTTAGTGGCTCAGTGCCCGAGAGATCTCAGGGGTCCAGGTTAATTGAGACTGCTTGTCCTCCTACAGAGTCACCCTCCTCCTCAGCTTCTTCTAGCTTTGCCCTAGTTCAATACCTGGGGTCACCAACTTTGGTTGTGTATAAATATCTGCATCTTTCACCTTCTTGTTGGGTCTTTTGAAAGGTAGTCATGGTAGGCCCCTATTTGTTAGCACACCATAGCATTAGTAATAGTGTCATGCCTTGGAGCCTCCCCCTGAGCTGGATCTCAATCTGGGCCTGTTACTAGAACTCTTTTTACTAAGGTTCTTCTCCACTATTTTCCTGTAGCTCTTTCAGACAGGAACAGTTCTGGGTCAGAGTTTTTGACTGTGGCATGGCAACCCCATCCCAGATCTTGATGCCCTTTCTTTCTCCTGGAGGTAGACTCTGAAAGTTCACTCTCCCCACTTTAGGGCATTTTATCTAAGGTCCCTCCCTTTGAGTCCTCAAAGTCTCTCACCTCTCAGGTCTCTGGTTAATTCTGGAGGATTCTACCACCTCCTACCTCCTGAGGTTGCCTGTTTCCATTCTTTCTGCTGGCCCTCAGGGATTCAGTCCTGCCCCCCCCCCATACCTCTTCCCCTCCTGTCCCCTTTTCCACCCAGCTCCCTCCCTGCATCTCCCTATCCCCCTGATCCCTATGGGTGCTTTCTTCTCCTTCCCAAGTGGATTGAGGTATCATCACTTGGACCTTGGCTTGTTAACTTTTTGATTGTATCCTGAGTATTATGTACTTTTTTGGTAATATTAATGTACTCACTTATTAGTGAGTACATACCATGCATATCCTTTGGGTCTGAATTTCCTCACTCAGGATGATATTTTCTAGTTCCATCTATTTGTCTGCAAAACTCACAATGTCCGTGTTCTTAATAGTTGAGTAATATTCTATTGTATAAATGAACCAGATTTTCTGTATCCATTCTTTGGTCTCGGGACATCTGGGTTGTTTCCAGCTTCTGGCTATCACAATACAAGGTCACTATGAACATAGTGGAATATGTGACACTGTGTCATGGTGGGGCATTTTTTGGGTATATACCCAAGAGTGGCATAGCTGGGTCTTCAGGTAAATCTATTTCCAATTTTCTGAGGAACCTCCAGATTGATTTCTAGAGTGGTTTTACAAGTTTGCAATTCCACCCCTCACAATATGTGCTTTCCCCACATCCTCACCAATATATGCTGTCACCTGAAGTTTTTGTGAGAGGGTCAAGATCACTAAGCAAGATGAGCTTTATTTAAAAAAAAAATTATACAAGAAAGCCAGAGAAAAGCCTATAAGCAGTATTCCTTCCTCCAGGCCTCTCCTTCAAGTGGAGCCTACAGATTCTTCCATGAGTCTCTGTATTGACTTTCTGTAATGATGGATTGTATGGAAGTGAATGCCTAAATTGGTTTCTGTCAGTTTATTTTTATCATAAGCAATGGGAAGCAAATTTGAAGAGTCAACTATATGATTTTACTATGTTATTTCCATGAGTCCTACAAAACTCTTTTTTATTTAATCATATGTTTTGAAAATGATCTTTAAAATGAGAGAACAGAAGGGGAGCTTAATTGCAAACTACAGTTCTAGTCCTATTCATTACCAAACTTTCATTTTGATGGCATTTTTTACCTGGTTTTTTTGCCTTCCTTTAATGTATTGATTTAATGATCATGTACTCACTAAAATTGGTAGCCTGAGGTATTTACTAGAAACAGTGTATCCTAGATTATAAATCAGTCCTACCAGGGCTATACGCCTGAGCTTGTCACCAGGGAGAATCATAGTGTCCTATTCAAAACACTGGCCTGAGGACAGGGGTCATTGTATCTTAATGTTGTTGAATTTTATTATGACAGGCCTAGCCTGAAATACAAGGTAATTCCTGAACTTGCACATTTATTCTATTACATAGCAGACAGAGGCCATTCCTAAAACTGTACTAGCTAATGTTAAAAGAGAGATGGTCAAGTTTGTGTCCTCATAACTAGGGCTAGCACTAACCATAATGGGGCCTAAGGGCTTCTAACTACAATTTGTACTGTCTTCTTATGTGCATATCAGGCCAATACTTCAATTCTCATTGTCCTGGGTTGTAACTTTAATTTGCTGGTGTAAATCTCTTTTCACACAATGTAGATCTAGACTGTCCTGGAGGCAAGGTCCTTGGGTTTGGGTTGTGATCTGTTTCAATATGACAGACCAGCAATCTTTCAAGGAATCCTTCTGCTATACTTTCCCCATCTTACTCTCCATCGAATGGAGATTTTCTCTGAGCTTTTATTCCCACACTCAGAATAATATTTATAGACTGATTTCTTCACTGACTGTCAGCACTAACTTGAGTTCAAAGGCTTCATCCAGTCTGTTAGCATGAAGCAACAGTCAGAGTGCATGTCCAGCACTGTGTATCCATGCTGGCCTGTCATTGAGTTCTGTGTTAAGGACTTCGCAATCTCTCTTGAACAAAGGAGCACCCTTTCTTATGATGCACTGCTTGTAGTTTGGAGATGATTAAAGTGAGCAAGTCTTTGTCTTGACTAGAATGGGGCCTTGCTATATGGTTGTGCTAAAGTGTTGCTGTGTTTCAAAGGTTCCATTAATATGTGACTGATTTCCAAGGTTTGTGTGAATATATTTTATTTCAAAGTGATTTTTTCCAATTACTGTTTTCCCAAATATATACCTCTTTTTTTTTGTTGTTCTTTTATTATCTTGCTCTGCTCTCAGTTGCTGACTTTTTAAAAATCTATCTTAAATCTATTTCAAATGCTGGAGCAGTGACTGGCAAGACAAGGCAGTTAGAAGCTAACTCCTGAGTAAGTGACTCCCTACAGAAGAGGAAGGAGAATGGTTTATTTAGAGGAGAGAAAAAAAATCTGGACCAGATATAATACAATATCAAAACATTAAATTATCTCTGAATGATTGCACTGCTTATAAAATTCTGTGGGCTTTTTATGTAGATTCAAGATTCACACTGTTATAGACCATCATTATAGCAGCATGAGCTATACAATCATAATCCAATTGATATAAAACAAAACAACAACAACAAAAAAAAACCAGACAAGCAAGTACCAAAAAGCTGAAAACTCATTTTTCAGCCTAAAAAATGAATTTAATGTTAGCAGCAGATTAGAAAAAAATATATGAGGCAAAAATAAAATAAAAAAAATTAAAAATGAAAACCAAAATCATGTCTTTGCTTGACTTACCCATTTACAGATTTATGTGTCATGTAGAAGTTATTAATATTGAAATGTCTGATGAAGTCTGGGATTTCTGTGTCCTACATGTTTTCCTAACTCCAACAATTGGAGTGTTCAGAAAAAATTACAGTGAGGTACAATTAGATGCACTGCCAACTCCCAGCCTGGAGCAAAATCATTATATGCAGTCTAATCAATAACAGATGGATAATGACTGAGGGGTTTTTGCTTCTAAATGGAAAAGAAAGACTTGAATTTCCCAAGAGGCTTATAGCACTGATGGCTGCAGCCATTAGGTATCATTGTTAATCCCTGCAGGTCGAATGTGCATAGCATATGGTGTAATACTCATCATCAACAGCATCAATTTCCAAGAAAGTTAAGCATGAGAAGCCTATGTTTTATCCCATCTCTATTTTGCAAATACCAACTTAGCCAATAAAAAAGTTAATTCTATATACAAGAACATATTTGATAAAATGTAAAATTCAAGTGAAGAGCTGCAGCTTAAGAATGGCTATTCTAATGTTATAAAAGCCCCCGAGATGCAGGTTGTAGGTCTGTTGTGATTTTTTTGTATATCGTACTTTTATTTTCTAGTTCTTTATAACGTAATTTTAATAAAATGAATAAGTATATTAGGAGGTCCTATTCGGCAGGTAGTAGGCTGTATTGCATGTCACTGCTTACGTGTTTAGTATATGTTGGTCCCATCTTCAGAAAGAGTCCATATGTCACAAGGATATAAGTATCCTATAAAGGGTTAAGATATAGATTGGAAACATCATAAGATCCTCAGAATGCTATCATCAATTACCTGTATTTAACAACATGTATGTGAAATGCTATGTTTTACAAAAAGAAAGACAAACACTTGTGAATGCACAACATACCCAAGTTGGTACTTGAAACCCAGCAGGGGGTTACTTAATGATAAACATTAGATAAAGATCAATTACTTTTTAATGTTAAATGATCATTTTTGAGTACATAGTACATGGCTTGATTGCACTTGACTACTTATATATGAATGGAGGTACAATATTTGTATCTATTTTATAATTGAGTAATGTGAATTTACTTGTAGTAAATTAAACATCTATTAAGTGACACTGTTGGGACCCAAATACTCTTCTGGTAACTACAGATATTATGTATTCTGATTACACTACATAGACTTTAAGACAACAACAACCACCCATTCTGAAGCTGAGTTATGAGCGATAGGAGTGGCTGCCTCTGAATACTGTAGAATATTAAAGGACTGGGGAATTGTGGACACTGCAATGCAACTGCACAACATGGATAGGAATGTCTGCTAAATTTTGTGAGCTCTGCTTTCTGACAAGCAATAGTCAAAATCAGCAGAGTATAAAAATGTTGAAGCTCGGTCTATGGGAGCAGACAGGGTAGGAATGACGATGATGGTTTGCCTCACCATGCTTGAATAGACTTGCTATCAATCGGTGCATTAATTCTGTCTGGCTCCTGGAAACAGTCATTTGCTTAATAGTTCTTTTGTGAGCAGGGAGTCTGGCCCAATCTCAAATGACTCATCTCCCAGCTATGGAGGAGTTTAGGCGTAAGGAAAAAAAATCTTACTTCATTTTTCACAAATAATATGAGAAAGGAAGTAGTCACAGCGTGCTTCACTTTTCACAGCATGATGGAGCAGTGTTTTCTTCTGACATGGGTCAATGAGGAACAGAGCCTGGTTTTCCTGTGCAGGTGTCTCCCTGAGTTGGTGTAAATAAAGAAAATAATTCAAGCCAAAGAGAAAACATGCAAATTTGTTAAGTTATATTGTGATGCTTTTCATTAGAAAATTTAGATAAATTCTAAGAATGTATCTTAACGTCATTATAATGGTTAAAAATAATTTGTAGAACGACAAAATTAAATGTTCAATTCCATGTTGGTTATTGATTCAGTTCATCACTGTTCTTGAGATTCAAAGTAAATCTATCCTGTGACTGTTACCTATAATTAATTATATTGCATGGAAATATAAGCCAAAAATACAAACATTTCATTGTATTGATTGTCAGGTGATTAAACAGGAGGAATTGAACAAGGACCGTTCTGACTGTACTTTGTATGATCTGCTGAAATATGATGACTTCAATGCTGACAAGCACCTGGCTCTTGAAGAATTCTACAGAGCATTTCGTGAGTGCAGACTCAATCTTATCTCAGTTTGCTCTTTTTCTTTCCTGATGCTTTATACAATATGGTTTGTAAGCTTGATCCTAAGTACAAGCTGTTTCTTAGGAGAAGTGTTATAACAGAGAGAATTTAATGCTTTGGCTCCTCCAGTGTATATACGAAGCTAGAGGATTGTGCATTTCAGAAAGAGCCCTGTAGATATGCTCTCTTCCTTATGGTATCCCACGTCTTACTGACTTTGGTGTGAGAGTCAGTTTACAATGCTGCCTTAGAGGCTCCTCTAGAGGAAACACACTGACCTGTAGTCATCATGCCTCAGAAACAACTTAACTACTTGTGCAGTGACATTTACAACTTCATTACAAAACCAAAAATGAATTAACAGATGAGGTTACTGAACCTTTCAGAAGCTATGGCACTTTAGGAGTTTTTTTTCTTTCATTGGAATAAAACATTATATTCATGCTAAGGGATGCTAGAACAATTTGTATTTTTTTTGAGCCATAGATGTACCTTAGAACAACAAACTGTGCTTTCCATATGAAACAAAATATGAAGACTTATCAATATAATACTTAAAGAGAACAGACTACAAAACCACAACCAAAACAATGAAATAATCAAGATTTGTGCTCAAGAGAAAAACAAACAAACAAACAAACAAAACAGAGAAACAAATATGGCGACTTGCAAAGTACTAAAGAATCATATCACACATTCAAATCGGCACATGAAACAAAACTTATATATGTAAAACATGTTTTTAAAGTAAAAGACATGTTTGAATGTTTCAATCTTACAGGTGACTGATTGAGAAGCTACTTAAAATATTATTTTTTTTAGATCAGAGAGATTACTCAGTTTATTTATAAAAAAATATAGCTGGAGGCTATACATTTTATGACCAGATATTAAAATCGTTTTAGGATTTAATCAAATTCCATGCTCTCTTATATGAGTAAGTGAAATATTTACTGACAAGATGGCTCAGTAAGTTGCTGTTCCCTAAAAGTGTTTCACAAAGCTAATATTCCTTGCAAAAATAAGGACATGACAGAAGCTCCTATGAATAAGATGGATCACATTGAGTTTAAGGAAAACTGATGATTATAGTATCAAGCCTATGTCAAATTTGCTATTTAAATTGTGCATTTTATACTAAGTCTCACCTTATATACCAGACAATCTTTTTGGAACTCAAGGAATCAGAATAGGAAAAAAAAAGATGTTTCATTAAGAAAAAATATGTACGTGTATTTTTATATAAAATCTTCACCATCTATTAATTTACAATACCACACAAAGCAGAGGTTATAAAAGTGTAAGTTAAAACAAAGATGTAGATTGTCATCTATGCTTTGGTGGGGAGGGTCTTTACAAAGATGGTAGCAGTAGAACTACTTGGCTTAAGCAACTTTAAACTTGGAAAGATCAAAGACCAGCGACTAGAATGACATAATCAAGGCAGGTGCCTGAGATTCAAGAGTATTTATGAAAACTAGTCCAACATGAGTATGTTCTGTTAAAATAAGTTAGTTAGGGTAAAGTAATCTGTGGCATTAGCTGAAAATAACTAAATGATATACAGTTTATAAAGCATTTGGAAGAGTGTTAAAAATAATTGTGTTTATTAGTGGTAAAATAGTGGAAAAAATGAAAGAAAAGTGTGAAGAGTATGTTATTTTATGCTAGCTCACTACAAGTCCTTACAGTCATCTCTGAATGTGTCAGCAGATAAAAATCTTGCCTATGATATCACAGTTTGCCCTTCTCATAGGGAAATTAGACCATGTTTTCAAATATGATTTTGTGCTGATGTAAGTACATTGTTCTAATAAGTGATATTTTGCGATTAAAAGTCAATAGCCAATGAAACTCAAACAAAATAAAACATCATCATCTGGCCACAAACCTACTTTACTCAAGGAACTACCTAGTTTTCAGAAGAAAAGTTATGCAATTCTACTTACTCTTAGACTGTAACATAAACATAATTTAATGAAAATAATTTATCATATATGCAATTAACTTAATGATCATTGTGCTGATTCTGTACTTAGGTGAGAGTTAAGGATAACGTATGGGTCTACTTATTCAATATTTGAGACAGAAAAATTTTGTTATCTTTCATGTTTGGAAGAATCATTAAGCCTCTTGTTAGATGATGTGCACCCTTAATGTGGCATTATGTTTTCTTGAATACTTCCATCCAAACGTGTACATCTTATGGCCAAAGTTTTCTTTGAAAAATTAAAATAGCTATATAGAGGAAATCAGTGGTATGCTTCCCAGATAAAATAATATGATATGAATTGTATAACATTCTACATCTATGATTTAAATCTGTAGCAAACATAAATTTGAATATTACAAGTAATGGCTAAAAACTTCAGACATTTAATTTTAGGCAAATTGTTCAAGCCAATATCTCTTTGGCAATTGTTTTAATTTTGCTTAATTTATTATTATTTTCACAGATGTGACTATGTTGTATATATGGTTTGTGTATGTTGAGGGAGAGGGTGCTCAGATATATAGCCATATGTAGGATGTCAAATGCCAACTTTGTGTAGCTGTCTCACACCTTTCAACTATACATGGTATCCAGTGTACGACTCAGGTTGTCCAGCAAGCATCTACAATGAAAAATGTCTTTACTGGCTGAGACATCTCAGTGGCCTGAGTAATTGTGAGAAATTTCTGTGGTCCAATTTTATATTAACCTTTATCAGATCAATGCAAACATTTTTAAATTTGTTAACATTTTAGAAGATTAAACCTCCAAAATCACAATTAACTAGTATTTATTAGTTCAAAATAATCATAATGTAAAGAATCCAAAGAAATCTATGGTTCTCCTAGTGACAAAAATAAGTATTTGAATAGATCACATACCAATTATGAACATATTTAAAATGATTGTTTCATAGCTTATATGTCTTTCCTCTTAAAAATGATAAATAAATATGCTTAGATATTTAAAATGATAAAATAGCTACTAAAGGTATATAAGTATGCATGATTATATGTAAAATGCTATTCTTTATTGTGAATACTTTCAATGGAATGTGGATTTCATAATGATAATATAACTTCTCTTTCTAAGAAATTACAATGACAATGTTAAAATATGACTTATTAGAACTATTTGATACCTACAGAAGAAAGAATAGATATCACATCAACCTTTTTGAAAACTGAAGCATTAATTTATGAAGACCTTAATTTTAGAAAAATAATAGTAGCAGTAAAACAAAATTAAGACAACCTCATTAAATGTTAAAGGTGATGAGGACAGGTTCTAATAGCAAATTGAGATGTGCCAGAAGAGACTGTGTCTGGAAAATAACTCATACATATAACCAGCTTTACTCAGTGGGTAGTTGAATATACACTCTGGTAGTGTGAGATTCAGGGGTAATGTCAGATATCTAGCTTGGGAATAGTGATGTTCATGGAAGTGGGGAACATAGAATGAAAAGCATGTTTGGGAACGAATAATATTAAACTTAAATATATAGTATATTCAAAGAGAAACATCTAACTTAAGAATAATGTATCCCCTATGAGGAGCCCAAGCCTGAAAAACAAGTCTAGAGTCATCAAAATCTATATCACTTGTGTTTCTCAGTGAGTGTGTAAACAAGAAATGATCATGAAATGGAATTAAGGGAACCTTTCTTAAGTAGCGTCTGCAACATGCTACACAAATCAATTGTTCCAATTTCTTTTTATGTATTTATTCATTTATTTACACTCCAGATTTTATTCCCCCGGTCCACCCTCTTATATTAGTTTTTAAATCTGAAACATTGTTCGAAAGGCACTCAGTCAATTCAGTGTTTCTCATTTGCTATATTCCTGTCATGCCAATTAATGGTTGTAGTTTTAGTATGTCCACACATATAGAGAGGAGATATAGTGTCCTTTTTTATAAAGACACTTTTACTGGAATTAATTCTCATTTATGGTTGCTTAAATCTTATTGAATTCCTTATAGATACATCTGTATTTAGCACTCCTTAAGAGTTTAGAGTTTGCTTTACCTCATTTCTGTCACTGTGACTTATACATTGTCTTAAAGCAATATCCAGCATGAAGAGATTTATTTCACTTAAAAATCCAGATCATAGTCCTTTCCTGCAAACAAGTCAAGATAGGAACTTACAGCATCACATCCACAGGCGAGGGCAGAGACTGAACAACTACAGAGTGACTATAGTATTGCTTGCTTATTTTCTCTATGCCGATACAGTCCAGAACCCTCTGATTTGGAAATGATGCCACCTACAGTGAGATGAGTCTTCCAGCATCAATTAATAATCAAGAAAACCCATTAAAGACGTACTCAAAATCCCACCTGACAATGACAATTCCTCATTAAAGCTCTTTAATGATTACTGTATATTATGTCAAGTTGAGAGTAAAACTAAGAAATACAAGCTTCAGCATGGGGAGCAGAGGCCATGATAAATTCTCAGCAGGAATTAAAAATGAAAAAAACATAGATAGGTAGAAAGAACAGAAACAAAATATTAAAATTTAATAAGAAATTGACTATCCTTTCCAAGGCTAAGCCCAAGGCAAGAATGTCTGCTTTTGTCAGCCACTGCATTTACCAGCCAGGAAGTCACTGATACAATTGGTCCTAAAATTTTCAACAGAGATTCAGTGGTAGAAGCAAAATTACTAGTTATTGACAGGGTGACTAAAGAAATGTGAAAATAGTAAAGTTCACCAGAGAAGCTGCTCATATAAGAGTATACCAGAAATTGATAGATTTAGACAACTTGTATATAACTAAACCTTATGTATATTTTTAGAGTCATAATTGTGGCCCCTGAAAGAGAGAAAGGGGAAGGTGAGCCTTAAGCTCCAACTTAGGAGGCAGCGGTCTGCCATCTCACTCTTTAGTTTCCAATTAGCTCAACTTTATGGTATAAGCTGGATGCTGCTGGAAACATTTTTGTTGTTGTTGTTATTGCTTCTCCTCCTCCTCTTCCTCCTCCTCTTCTCCCTCCTCCTCCTCCTCCTCCTCTTCTTCTTCCTCCTCCTCTTCTTCTTCTTCCTCCTCCTCCTCCTCCTCTTCCTCCTTCTTCGAAGTACTAAATGATTCACATTGTGTCTTTACTTTGTGTGTATCTTCTGCTTTATAAAGTATAGTATAAATTGTCATTGTTTTAAATTCTTGTATGAAAAAACAAACAGTGTATTAAGGTTTCAAATTATTATCTGGTGAAGGATTTCATGAATCATCTATAAAAGATTTATATATTGACAAACAAAACTATATAAAATTTTACTTTCACCATACTTCACCATACTTTAGGGTTTATGGTAACCTCTCTCTCTCTCTCTCTCTCTCTCTCTCTCTCTCTCTCTCTCTCTCTCTCTCTCTGAATTTTTTAGAATTTAAATGAACAGAATCATTCATACATGCAAAGGTTTCCGCTCTTAGAAAAACTTTTCTTTCTATATTGCTGTCAAGAACATGGGTCTACAAAAGCCAAAATAACAATGATTTTCAGAAATAATATAAAAAGCTAATATATATTACAGAACAACTATTACCATAAAGAACATCAGAGAAGCATATTGATGTAAAGTATGATTTAAAAGTGAATGGGTATGTTAGTTTGTCTCCAATTTAAGATGGCTTTGTCCTGCACCTTGACCTATAGTTTTGCAATTTAAGTTGATTGATAAAATCGGTTTTAGATGTTCTGCCTCTATGGATTTGTCTAAACTCTTATGCCTGACATTCTCTACTTGCTGGTCTCTCATTAATACATGTGATCTATTATTGCAATTTCTATGCAGCATTAAAATCAAACACAATCAGAAGCATCAATCTCTCCTTTATTTAAAGTGAATAGTCATACTTAATTCTTAACATTTTGGTTCTTTGTGTTGTATAAGTATTGACAAAAGAAGGCACTTTCTTACTCTAAGTAAAATTGACAAAAAAAAATGTGTGAGTTGATCAATCACTCTTAATTTATACACTGTCATGTATCCTGTCAGTCATAAAAATGCGTCAAACTAAAGTTACTTCTAACCAATTTCAGTATAATATTCTGGGCTGTGCTTCCCTAAGCTATATGCTCACTTTTTATACTTGTTCTGAAAAATCACTGCTATTTTGGCTTTTGTAGATGCATGCTCTTGATAGCAGTTTCTCTGAAACTCCTGGATTGAGGCCTATGTTACCTTTTTTATGTCCTAAAACTTTGTGTGGATAGAGCTTCCTTCACAAAGGCAAGGGATTTGTAAGTCACTTAAGACTATGCCACAGAACTATGCCCCAATTTTCTCAACAGCTTTTTTTTTTTTTTTTGCATTAGATGGTGACAGCTGGGCTTTTTCCTGAAGTGGTACTTCTGGGGGCATTAACAGATGCTGCAGCTTGGCACCAAGACCTTAGCATTTAAAAGAAATATTTTAATGACATCATTATGTAAAGTATAGTAAGTTAATAGGTTTATGCAGTGTGTAATCATTAAATACTAGTAGTTGACTTTTAACTCTCCTTGAATATGTAAAAAACATAATGAGATGTAATGATTATTTGTGCATAAAGAGAAAACATAATATTTCAGTTGGTATATTTGGTATTATTCTCTGATCACATCAGAGTGGCTAATATTTCCCTTTCTGTATCATCACTTTGTGATTAGAGCCTTTAATCTTCTCTTTTAGTTACTTGTAAAATAAACAACAGGTAGTAGTGAAATATAATCACATCTTGTGCTGTAGCACACTAGGACAGTTCTACTTGTCTGAATATGGAGTTCAGCACAAATTTTGGCTGTATATAACATAATGTAAGCTTTATATTGATATTAATATTTTCAGAAAATCAGAAAATTATGCCAAATTGACATGTAATTTCATTATTTGGATGAGTTTTTCTGTAACTTGCAGTGACACTTAAATAACCCAGTCATAAGTTTTGCTTTATAAAACATGTTATAGAGCAATTCACATTATATCCAAAAATGTTATGACTATTATAGTAGAAATAATTTACAAATGTTCCATAATAAAATGATTTCTTACCAATACTTTATGTGGTACTTACACCACTGAGGCAAAAATAAATTAACTATTTGAGGTTTTAAAATTTAAATTTTTTCTTAATGATAAAAAATATAGCTTGAAATGATATCAAATTGGACTAAGTAAAAACACTGAAGATGTAAACTAATAATAGTGGTGTACACTGTATGTATAAAATATTGTTTGATAAATTAACTTTACTAGAATTAATTTATTAAAAACAAATATCTCAGAATTCCATCATTACTAGAATATATCAACATTTTATCCCAATATTAACTTTATTTTATGACTGTATTCAGTATGATTATAGACACATTTTCTCTATATATAACATTTTTTATTAAATCTTATTAAATGTTCTAGTCTTTCTTCTAACCCTTTACTTTGTCATACTACTAAACAGTAAAATTACAAATTATTACACTTGTTATGTATGTTTAAGAAATAGGCAGAAGTGTTATAAGCACCATTTCTTATGAATATTCATTGTTATTCCTAAACTGCAGTAGAAAAGCATTAACTTAATATCATATTTGAAAAAAAAAAGACTTTAAGTTGGCACAGCATTCTTGTTTTCTCTGCTCAAAAATGCTTAAGTTGCAGTTGTAGAAAATAGCACCAGTAAAAGATTTTAATGTGTGATGAGACTGTCTCCTTAGTCTGTGTTTTCAATCATTTTGGATACTATCCCTATCAATATTAGCTGCTGTGTTTTATCAGAAGCAAAAGAGTCAAACATGTGCCTTTCTGTAATCCAGGTATTTAACAGTATTCCCAATTTCACATTTTTGTGAATTGAAAAGAATCTTATTTATCTTGAAATTCTAAAGATAGCCCTCACATTTTTAATTCCTTTGATATCATATTCTGGAGCCAAAGTTTACAACACAATAATGGGCCCTTCCTGTTTCTAAAAAGAACATCACTTTCTTATCAAAGGAAAGCTTCCTGGAAATGATTCAGATTATGAAACACAATTTTACATGCACCAATACTGAAGCCTCAGGGTTGGCATAGAAGACTATGTTATTTATTTCAAAAATGAAATGAAATGGGGAAAAGACATAACATCTAAAATGCCAATAACTATCCAATAAAATTAATTTTTAAAAGTGAAATAAAATACATTCACACATTTTACTAAATGCTAATCTGATCATGTAGGCTGAAATAATGTGTAGGGTCTTACAAACACACACATGTAAATCATGGCTGCAGCATTATAACTACCATAGGGGATGAGTGGTTTATAGTGGTTTATACGCTACTCGAGGCTCATTTACTCCCTCGGTCATTTGTGTGTTACAGGGGAGCACATGATGTTTCTGTGCACATCTTCAGCATTTGTTTATTCCTGAGATTCCTTGGGATTCACTTTCAATCTGCTATGACTGCCCTCTTCATCATTCATCACAAATGCTTATGGGCATAAAGGAATGTTCATATACAGACAAATGAATAATTTTCATTTATTGGCATTTCCCCAAAGCTGTAAGAGATGTGTTTTAATAGATTTTCATATTTCATGTTTTACTTTGCCAAAAATACCTACCTTTACTCTCTTACAAGTTTTTAGATCACAGAAAATCTTTTTTATTTTTTTAAGGTAGAAATCATTTATCACTGGACATGATGAAATAGTAATTGCTCCATTTTATATGATTGTTCAGCTGGAAAGATCAGATATAAGGGCAGAGTTATTCACAGCCATGTGCTTAAAACTCAGGAAGCTTCAATCCTCACATGGTCAGCATGGCAAAAATAATTCCCCTATTTTTGTTCCTGCCTTTCACCCTATTACAGAACAAGTGATGGAGAGAGGAAAATAAAATGTTTGTCTTATCAGCACTGTTGGCTGCTGGGAATGAAAGTAGACATGATAGACTAAACTAGGTACTGTTTTATATTCTTGGTGAGTGGATTGGAGGGAAGAGGCATGGCTCAGGGGTATTTAAATGTGACAAAGTTAGGGGGAGCACTCCTATGCTACTCTCTAAGTGGAGAGGCAAACGTGTGTGTGTGTGTGTGTGTGTGTGTGTGTGTGTGTGTGATCCAGATGTTTGCTTTTAAAGAGAAGCTTCTGAGTGTCATGGATGTTTCATATTCTAGTGACTGACTTCTGAGGTTATCAGATGACCTACCAGAAATCTGCAAAAACCAGCTAGTTATACATGATTTACAGTATAGAAATGTTAACTGAAAGTAACATCATACCAAATTCACACTGTTAGAGTTCTCAAACCTGTTTTAAATGCTCATATGGTATTTGAAAGATCACAGAACTCTGCACACCTACTTAAAAATTTCCTACTTAAAAATTTTACAAAGCCTAGAATAAACTTCATTATATAGTTCTGTAGAAAGCATTCAGAGGGTATACATTACTGAACCTTATACAATAGATGTTGGAAATTGTTTTCTTTGCCATCTGAAACTGAGCTCAAACACATGTGCAAATAAATGTTATGAATATATATATATATATATATATATATATATATATATATATACACACACACACACACACACACATATTCCTTTGAAAGGTTTTACAAGCACTTTAATGAAAATAGTTCAACTAATCAACATTATTATTATCCTTTGATGTGGTTCTCAATGACTTTGACTTCTACACATAATTTTTTAATTGGATATTTTATTTATTTCCATTTCAAATGTTATCCCCTTTCCCAGTTTTCCCTCCACAAACTGCCTCCATCTCCCCTCCCCCTGCTTCTATGAGGGTGCTCCCCCACCCACCCACTCCCACCTCACCACCCTGGCATTCCCCTACACTGAAGCATCAGATCCTTCACAGGACCAAGGGCCTCTCCTCCCATGGATGACAGATGAGGCCATCCTCTGCTACATAAATGTGTAGAGGCTCTGCCAGAGCCTGACAAATACAAATGTGGATTCTCACAGTCAACCATTGTACTGAGCACTGGGACCCCAATGGAGTAGTTCAGGAAAGAACCAAGGGAGCTGAAGGGATTTGCAATCCCATAGGAAGTACAGATATTCAAAAGACCATCAACTTTATTGACTGCCCTTCTTAAGAACTCATATTTAATTACATTTTTACTACCTGATTTATATATTTTCATACCATGTACATTTTAGAGGAGAAAAGTCTTGTAACTCATGGTACTATTTTAAAAAGTCCCAGCTTACTTTCTGTTCTTTAAGCTGCAAATACAGTAATGTCTAAACTTCTTCTCTCCTGATGGGAATTTCTCAATGGATTGTTAATATTTTTGGGCATCAAACTGACGTGTTGCAATTGCAATCAGTGAACCTTGTGAAGATCATTGTTTTCTCTTTCCTACATTTAGCATTTCACATCCTAAATCATAGCCTTTTGCTCAAGACATGTCAAATTGTACTTGGTTGTTGTTGTTGACCTTGTTTTAAATATAGTCTTAAAAGATTCAGGTTCATTTCCATGGACACATATTTCTCTTCTTTCTTGTTCAAGTTTGCAAAAATATGTCACTTTACAGAAAGAAACCTTCTACTTTGTTTTATTCATTGCCATTTTTTACTATGTCCTTTGCTGTGACTATAAGATTAAGAGCCTAGTAGTAAAGAGTGAGGAGGGATATAAACCACTAAAATCAGATTTTAACACCATAAAACAGTTAATTTCCCATTATAGTAAATATTACCGAGGATTCTCTGTGCAACTACGAGATAAAGAGCACAGATTGAAACTGACCATATTTTCATAAACATTAAGAGAAAATATTCATCAGGCTCCTGAATCAGAAAAATGAGTGAGGTAAATAGAAAGAATTTGAAAAGTTGGCTCCTTTCATTTGTTTAATAATGCATTTCCTTCCCACTTAAGACAAAGGCACAGGCTGTGTCTGCTTGCACATGCAGAAACACAGATAATTTGCACTTAATTTAAATAAGAATAGACACATTACCCTGTAATTCTGATTTCTTCCCACCCTCCTTATCCCTCCATTTATGTCTTTCGTTCTTTCCTTCCTCCCTTCCCATGTGTGTGTGTGTGTGTGTGTGTGTGTGTGTGTGTATGTGTGTGTGTTTTCTAGAGCAATGGTTACATTAGAATCAATGTGTTGTTGGTAACTAATACCTCACACTGTGAAACTGTCAGGATTCAGAAAATTTGTTACGTAAGATCAATCTGGCTAGATATTTATGCTCAAACAATATTATTTCTGGTATCGAAAATATTGTACATTTCAATTTTTATTAGTACTGATCTTATGAAAGTACAATCTGTTGTTGACAGAGTTAAAATTTCTTCCATTTTTGATACAGTATTAAAGAAATTATTTTACAGAATAAGTAGATTTCAGGTAATTTAATGAGTACATTTGTTTTACTTTCTTAATTATCTTCATATCAAAAGTGAGACTAGTATTCATTGAGTATTTTGTTCAAATGATGTTTATTATTTACAGTTTCCCTAAAGAACAATGCTGAAATGTTTGAGTTAGTAGATTTTTAAAATTACTTTTCTTATACATACTAACAGTTCATATTAATCATTGGTGCACTGAATTTTATCAATAAAATAATTTTTCAACACAATATTTATAAATTAGTTACATGACATAATCTATTTTTAAGTGTTCTGTTCTCTCATTTAAATAATGTGTATATAAACTATTTTTGTGTATATATTTAGACTAAACTATTTTAATTTTTCTAGTACTCATTATATTAAATTACTTAATTATATTAAGTCAAATTATAATAAAAATGTCAAACTAGAATTCTCTCATACATATTTATAAAACTAGGAAGAGTATGAACAATAGTTCTGGAATGAAAAGTTTGCAAAATCAGTCTACCTTTTGGAGACATTTATCCTGAGGCAACCTATGTAGATTTAAAGAGTGATTCTACTCTATAGGAAGAACAGCATCAGCTGGCTGGACCACCCAGTGCTCCCAGGGACTAGAGCCCCAACCAAGGAGTGTAAAGGGAAGGATCCATGGTTCAACATAGGTAGCAGAGGATGGTCTTGTCTGACATCAGTGTGAGGGGTGGCCCTTGGTCTTGTGGAGATTTGATGCCTCAGAATAGGGAGATGCTGGAGGTGTGGGGCAGGAGTCAGTGGGTGGGTGGGGGAGCACCCTCATAGAGGCGGAGGAGAGGGAAGAGAGAGAGGTTGTGTGATAGGGGCTTGTGGAGGTGTAACCAGAAAGTAGGCTATCGTTTGAGATAGAAAGGAATAGAATGATTAATAATAATATAAAAAAAAAACTGTCCTAGAAATGGATGAGCTAATACGAACTGACAACATGTAAATTTCTATCACCTTTAACTGTAAAATCAAGATGTTTCAAATTAAGCATTTAACATAGACATCTACTATATTTTTAAGAAAGTATTAATTTACACAAATCACTGAAAATTTAAATTTGATTCATCTCATTCTTCTAGAATGTGTTTAAACAAAGTTCTGTGAATAGGACTTATGACTGTCTGTCTTAGTCAGGGTTTCTATTACTGCACAAACATCATAACCAAGAAGCAAGTTGGTGGGCGGGGGGAGAAAAGGGTTTATTCAGCTTATACTTCCACATTGCTGTTGATCACCAAAGGAAGTCAGGACTGGAACTCAAGCAGGTCAGGAAGCAGGAGATGATACTGAGGCCATGGAGGGATGTTACTTACTGGCTTGCTTCTCCTGGCTTGCTCAGCTTTCTTTCTTATAGAACACAAGACTATCAGCCAAGGGATGGTACCACTCATAAGGCGCCCTCTCCCCTTGATCACTAATTGAGAAAATGCCTTACAGCTGGATCTCAAGGAGGCATTTTCTCAACTGAATCTCCTTTCTCTCTGATAACTCCAGCTTGTGTGAAGTTCACACAAAACCAACCAGTACACTGTGTCACCAAGTGGTCTTTTTATGGTTAATATGATTTTTAATTAAGGTAATACTATTTTCTGTTTGATTTTTTCTTAAATCTATTCATATAAAACTTATATAATTTAACTCCCATTTCAACTTCTTAACCTTTCAACAGTACTTTATTCTTTATATTTGCACTGCAAATTATGTAATTATTTTTACTGAGCATTTCATAAGCTCCTTTTTTGTAAAAATATTTCCAAATTTATGCTTGCTTTTTCTAAGCATTTTTCTAATTATAAGATTCAGACTATATCTAGTAGTAATTGAATTTTTCCATTGTTTATATTTTGATTACCTCTACTTTTTAGAGGCGTTTGTTTAGTAATTGGAATAAATAGTATGAATTTTCATTTTCATTGGTGTGTACAATATTGCGATGTTGGTGATACCTTGATGCCTATCACATTGTTTGTCTATGTTTTCCTAAAGCCATTTCTTATTGAGATAAGTCATAGAGTAAATTCAATATCCATTTCCTTACATTACTACTTGTTAATTTGCTTAAAAATATGTTTTATTTGTTGAAGCAAGATCACATCTGGATGAGACTGGATTGCAACTCTGTTTATGACCATCCATCTAACACATTTAACATATAACATCTTTGAATTCCTGATTCTCCTACTTCAGTCTTCTAAGTATTGGGAGTACAGCTATGTATATAACATATCACTAGAAGTTTTCATTAGTACTAGAGATTGAATTTCATGGTATGCCAGGTGAACACTCCAGGACTGAGTTGTTTCTTCAGCCTTTTCTTTTTTGAAAGTGTGGAACTAGAGAAAGATCAGTGCCTGTTGGACACTAGACCTGTGCTCTCTCCCAGCTCAACAATTTGCTTTTTACTATAAATTTTTCACATATCTGGAGAAACAGAGAGAGAGGGGAGAGAAAAAGAGAGAGAGAGAGAGAGAGAGAGAGAGAGAGAGAGAGAGAGAGAGACTGTTTGTGTTCTCACTTTTCTCACTTTTGTGGCACACACACACACACACATATACACACACACGACATGTGTGTGTTCATTTGTGCATATTTGTAAATGGAACCCTAATGTCTAGATAGGCTAATGCAGCATTTCCCAGCATCGCCTCTCTCTCAGCTTTCCACATGCTACAATTACAGATAAGCCACTATTCTCACCCATCATATATGTGAGTGCTGGCAATCTTGACACTGGTTTCAACTTTCCAGTTGAATTCCAGCCTCCTTTTTCTGCATTTTATAGAACAATATTTAAAAATAAAAGGAAGCAAATAAAGTCACCGTATCTACACTATCCTATGGACATTACACTATCTCAAAGCTATTTGGTATAGACCCTTAGTGCCTTAGTGTCTTAGAGGAGATACTGATTGCTTATTTATATCTAGCCTATATCATACACTTTTGATATTTTAATTAAACTCAGAAAGCAGTATTATTAGTGGAAAATGTATTAACTTTGAAAATACATTGTTTATTATTCCAGACTTTGGTATAGATATCTTTACCTTCATAGTTTGTTTAGTGCTAAGAAAAATTAATTAATTAAGTGTATGTATGTAACTGATATTTTGTTGAGTAGTTTCACATAGAGATGTATTCTTTCATATCTTTGCAAATTTAATAAGAAAAATACATCAAAGTATGTACACTAAGTATGAACGTAGATTCTCATTTAAGAAATGTGTTTTCTGGCTTGGTCAATGGATAACTGAACATTGCTGATTTCTCTTCTTACAAATTATATACTTTCTAAGAAGGAATGATGTTGGTTCATGAAAATATACGGATAACATCCTAAAGAACTTGTTGAAATTCTTCCTATATTTAATACAGACATCTTTTAACAATAGCTAGTAAAGGTTCAAAAAATTCCATGGTAGAGTAGTGGTCCGGAAGGATTAACATATCTACATGACATCTATCCAGTGACATTTAGCATATCTTGTGTTAATAAGTAATCAATCATTCATTATGAGAAATGCCATTTCAAAAATAGTTTGGCTAAGAGTGTGATTCAATCTATTTAAGGGAATAAAAGCTGTGGGAAGGATTAAAATGGAAATTGTCTAGAAATCTAGATGGAGGAAATAGCTCTTTAAGTGCCACAGGGTTAATTCTGCATATAGATGGATCAGCTGTGTCATTATAAGGATATAGATCACTGCAATTTACATACATCAGAATATTTAAAGTGCTGGAGACATACAGTCAGGGAACATCCCTTCAAATAAAAGAAGGAGATAAAGTAAACGTGAGTTGAACACCAAAGGCAATTCATCTGCAGAGTAGGAGTTATTTGTAACTCAGATTTCCATATCTAGAAGAGCCTTTGAATCAGCAGTCTGAAAAGATTTACACAACCCATCTATTCACTTTGAATCAAATCCATGTTGCGAATTCATTAAAGTTAATGACAAATGTTGAATAGGATTCATCATTAAAACAAATAGATGTAAGATGTTTTTGCTAAAGAAGAAAGAGTTTTGTAAAGGAAAATGTTTGCATTTGCATTTAATTTCCCAGCTGTGTTTTAGTAGCTTTGAAAGAATAAAAATAAAGTAATATTAACATCTCTGGGAACTAATCCCAGACATCCACATATTCCTTAAGGCAAGGAAATAGAAACTAGTCATGTCATTAGGAGAAATGAAATGAAAAAGAAATACATTTTAAAAGTCTTTTCATCTATATTTGCATCTATATTATACATAAAATAAAGAAACTATCTCCTTAATTATAATGCTATTTGCTTGATATCCTTTGTGTCTTTTAAAAGAACAGAATTACTTTGACCCCCAGTTCCTCCTTACACTGCTACCTGGGTATGATCCTTCCACATCAGCTTGAAACATACTGTAACATCACTCTTTCTTGTAGAATCTTTACCAAAACAGAGATAATGAAGGATTTCTATTCAACACCCTTATTACAAAGAAAACCATGCCCACTTCTCATTTGTTATTTTTCACTTCATTCTTTTTTAACATAAAAGAAGTCTTTTCTGACGTATGAGGTCACATTTCTCAAAATATGAACCACAACTTTACTGATGTAACTCAACATGTATATTTTGGAAACTGGAAGAAACCTGCTTGTGGAATATGAAACCATCATTTCCTACTTCACCATGAGAAGTTTAACCTAAAAAATTAAATGTCTTTGTAGATTGACATATAATATGCTGCAATGTTTAATGTGTACAACTTAGTGAGTTTGGAGATGAGCACACATGCATAATTAAGAACATGATGAATGTTGTATTTACAACATACTGGAATGCTTTCTCCTGTACTTTCTATTATTAATTTCTATTGGCTTCCTAATGAAAAACCATCAAAAATGTGGCATTTTGTAGAATCTTACTTACTAGATAGACTGGGGTAGGGGAAACACAATTACTATGAGCTTCTTAATGAATTCAAGTATTGCTTATGTACCTCAGTCAGATGCTACTAGCTCAAAATGTAATTTTTAAATGGCTGACATGACTTAGTGGCTAAGCTATTTTCCAAGATGCAGAAGGCCATAAATTGAACCTCAATGTTGAAAAAATATATTGTAAATAATTAACAAAGTTATGGATCAGTGCTTTTGCAATTTTTTACACCTAAAATATATTTTTTTATTACAAAAGTGTATATTTTAAACACCTGAATCAAGGAGGCTGCTTAATTGCATTCAGATAAATAAGATGGTTCCTGTGTCAAGAACACATGTTCACTCCGGACCTCAATCTGCTCTTTACACACTTACTCAGAAGTTCCCACACTCCACAGACACTCAGTACTTTCACATTACCCTATTATGTTTTAAAATAACTAATAAAAGTATATGTTACAATAATGAAGGCTCAATTTTATTACTTTATTCTATCTATCTATCTCACTATCATCTACTTATCCATCCACCCACCCGCCCACACATCTATCTATCTATCTATCTATCTATCTATCTATCTATCTATCTATGTATCTATCTATCTGTCTATGTATCTATTATCTATTATCTATTATCTATTATCTATTATCTATTATCTATCTATCTATCTATCTATCTATCTATCTATCTATCTTTCTATCTCCCTTTCTGAAGGCTTGATGTCAAGGATTGTTAACATGCTGAGTGATTCCTCAGAAGCCCATCTTCAGCACTATTATTTAAATAATTTTTTTATTGGACATTTTATTTCCATTCCAGATGTTATCCCCATTCCCCTCACCACTCAGAAACTCCCTATTCCATTCCCCCTCCTTCTGCTTCTATGAGGATGTGCTCCCATCCACCCCAACACTTCCACGTCTCCACCCTCGAATTCCACCACACTTGGCATCCAGCCTTAATGAGACAAAGGATCTCCTCTTCCACCTATGCCCAACAAGGCCATCCTCCCCTACATATACAGCTGGAGCCATGGGTCCTTCCTTATGTGCTCCCAGCCTGGTGGTTTAGATCCTGGAGCTCTGGTTTGTTGGTATTGTTGCTCTCCTCATGAGGCCAAAAACCTTTCAGCTTCTTCAGCTCCTTCTCTCTAACTCCTCCATTGGGAACCCCTTGATCAGTTCAATGGTTAGCTGTGAGCATCTGCCTCTGAATATGTCAGACTCTGACAGACCTCTAAGGAGACAGCTGTATCAGGATCCTGTCAGCATGCACTTCCTGATATCCACATCAGCATCTCTTTTGGTGACTGGCACATAGGATGGATACCCAGGTGGAATAGTCTCCAGATGGCCCCTCCTTCAGTTTCTGTCCCATGTTTTTTCTTCATATTGGCTCCCTTGAGTATTTTGCTACTCCTTCTAAGAAGGGCTAAAGCACTCACACTTGGTCTTTCTTCTTCATGAGCTTCATGTGGTCTGTGAGTTGAATCTTGGGTATTGTGAGCTTCTGGGCTAATATCCAACTATCAGTGAGTGAATACCATGTGTGTTTTTTGTGATATGGGTTACCTCACTCAGGATATTATTTTCTAGTTCTATCCATTTACCTAAGAATTTCTCAAATTCATTGTTTTTAAAAGCTGATTAATACTCCATTTTGTAAATGTACCACATTTTTTTATCTATTCCTCTGCGGAAAGGTATGTGGTTTTTTTTTTTTTTCTAGCTTCTGGCTATTATAAAACAGGTTGTTATGAACATAGTGGAGCATATGTCCTTGTTATATGTTGGAGCATCTTCTGGGTAAATGCCCAGGAGTAGTATAGCTGGGTCCTCAGGTAATGCTATGTCCAATTGGGATATACAGCTGCACACTTAGGGCTGTTTCACATCCTCATTCCTTTGTGAGCAGCAACCTTGGCTTTTCTCTCTTCATGGTGGTATGGTTATAACCACTCATCATCATCATATTACTGGAATAAGTATCAAGAAATATTTCACAATAGTCAGTTTTGTGTTTAAAATTATTTAGCAATCTAGGAAAAGATGGAGCTTTCTCAACAAAGTAACAATATTCTTTGAAATAGCAGTTAATATTCTATTTAGTGATTAAAGATTGGAGATTTTCACTCTTATAACAGAAAAAAGGGTGGAGGGAGCCCACTGTAGCTTTTAAACATTGTAGGGGAAGTCATCCTGCAAGGAAGGCACACATGAAGGTGATAGAGAGAAAGCTAACTTTTCGATTGCCTATGAAATAAATTGTGAGTAATGAGCAGAAACAGGTATGCTACTGAATTAACAAATGCAGGACAGTTACAAACAAAAAGACAATGACAGAATAGGAGAGGTTTGTATTGCTAGTTTGATTTTATTTTTACTATTTAGGCAGCAATCAATTTTAACCCCTTCTTAAAAGGATAATTGGCTACAATATCAAATTTTCAATCCTCTATGCTTATATGCATTATCGGTATTTCTAACAGCAAGAACAAAAGTGAAAAGAGAAATAAATTTGAATAAACATATTTCTACTTCAAAACTATAAAATTATAATATTTGAAAGTATGGTATTGCCTAAAGATCAGCATCTACACCATCGAGAGTAGAAGAATCATTTAAGAAGTGAACTTAAATATCTTTGTACAAGTGGTTCTGGATAAGTGTGTTAGACGCACATATGGTGAGGAAGGATTGTGTTGATTAATGCCTTTTAGACAGCTTCGTGGTCCACTGTGGGAGGATGAAGTTGGATCCCTTTCTTCAGTCCAAGTCATGAAGTAATTCATCATGAACAGTGAGCTGCGGTTGTGAAGCCATTAAAACATACATAATGTTTATAAACTTCAGCTTCAGATTATACACTTTAATATGATATAAAAGCATACTTTCTAAAACTCATGAACTACATTCTTAACATTGTGATAAGAACTGTATACAAAATACAATGTATATCTATATGTTTGTGATTTGTGTGTGTGTGTGTGTGTGTGTGTGTGTGTGTGTGTGTATAAAGGCCAAACAACCCAAAGAAAAAACAGATAAATATCTTGTATAGACAACCTAAAAGATATGCAAGTATAGTGAGCACATAAAAACTAGGTAAGCATCTTTTTTTTTTAAGGAAGTCCAATTCAAAATCTAAATTCTATACCACTTGCACCTGCTGTGATGTCTGTAATCAAATTACAGAAAACAATTTGGCAAGCCTGAAGTGATAGAGAGGCTCAAGTACTTTGCTGGTGGTAAAGTGAAATGGAGCATTCAGTGGAGAAATGTTTGGTAGCTCCTCAAAACCTTCCACCATTATGACATGGAAAGAAATTCTACTCTTTTTATACTCCTCAGGAATTGATGACAACTACTCAAACAACACTTTTTATTAAAGTTCATAGCAGGACCATTCAAAAATTTGGAAATAGTCCAAATATTTCCCTACAAGTAAACATACAATGTAACTTCAGGATATAAATGAAATGACATAAATATAATCCAGTGATCAATGAATAAACTGACAATTTATGCTATAACTTACTAAATCTTACAAAGCATTGTGATGAGAAAAATAATGACAAAAATATCTTTTACTAAATATGAGTTATTTTGATCTGGCTCCTATACAGACTGAGAAAGTTGATGAATGTCTCCTAGGTGGTTAAGAGGTTGGATCAGATCAGTGTGCTTATTATGTAGTGTTCTACTAAGTCATAATAAGGTTTGAAAGTATAGACAGATGGGTTTGTACAATTTGTGAATTCACAGAGTGCAATGAAGTATACATTTTAACATAGTAAACTTTATGTTTTGTGAATTATGATTATGGTATTTAAAAGGCTCCATAAAATAATGCTTTCATATAGAAATTTCAGGGTATTTATATTTTACTTCAGCTTTCCTTGTGTTATAAAACTGCAAGAGAGAACGTGAAAATTAATTTAAATATCTTCATGTAAATAAATTTAAAGCATGACTTTAATATATGATTGATGTGATATTGATACATTTGTTTAGTTTGTAATAGATCAAATGCATACTTTAAATTACAAAATATCGTAACTCAAATAGCCACTTTTCAAATATCTCATGTTTATGTGTTGCTTTTGCATGTATATTAGAAACTCAGAGCACTATCTTGTTATAAGTGATCATTTTCTTTACAGACATTTGTGTGTGTGTGTGTGTGTGTGTGTGTGTGTGTGTGTGTATGAAAACTTTTATACATTGTAAGGGGAATTCAATATTTTTATTGAAAACAAAATAACAAGGAGTTTTCTCAGGCAAACAATTTTATTTCCACTAAAAGTAGTTCCAGTTTTTGTCTACTACATTGATAGTAATATACCCTATGGTGTAAACAGAGTTTCCATGGCTCTTTGTAGTGGCAGAAACACTTTCCAAGAAAACCAAGTGCTTCTTGGAATGAAACAGATCATTACACTGCCCAGGATAGGGTCAATAATGTGTGGAAGAGGACTTAAACAGTCAATTGTTATTTGTAAATGATGTAGCTGCTGCTAATATACAGAGCCAAAAGTTATTATCATAAAATAATTATGATAAAAAGTTGGCTGTTTTCAGGGATAGAAGAAAATAAATACTTTTATTTTTAGCATAAATATTAGAAAACAGTATAAGTATAAAACAACATCTGTATTGAGAAGATAATTATCTTCAATTAATTTTCATTAAATTGTAAGTAAAAGTTGTATGTATTGGCAATTATGGAAGCATATTTCTAAATATGAGGAATATTATTTCCATGAGGTTACATCATATGTAAGAAGTTGCATTGCCTACGCATGTTGTGCTTCTCTAAAATCTGAGGTAGAAGAACATCATATCTGTACCCTCACGGTGGACTATTTCCTTAATTATGGAAATAAAGTTAAAAATAAGATATATTAATTTTGTCAATTAAAACTAAATGCATGGAGATCACAAAAGTGCCAGAAGTAATAATGTTAATTAAAATGCATGAAATTAAGAGCTAAGTTTATATAGTTTTATCAATCAAAATAGTTATTTTTATTATTATAAATTAGTTTCATTGCATGTATATTTGTGTGACAGAGAGACAGAGAGATAGAGAAACAGACAAAGGAGGGAGGAAGAGGAGATAGAAGAGAATAAAATGCAACAATGCAATAAACAGTGAAAAAACTTTGTGAAATGAAGCAAATGCTATAAGACACTCAATAGAACAAGGAGCATTATGTTTCTATAAATACATATCATTTAGTATTGCATATGTTTTATTTTACTATATACATGAATATACTTAATACATATATGTGCATATACAGGACACGTGTATACATTTAAGCACACACATGTGCATTGACATACTTTTAGGAAAACTTTAAATCATGAAATTATTATATATATTATATTATATATAATTATATATATTATTACAAGCTATAATCAGACTTCTCTTTTGACTTTATGAAAATTCCATACATGCACATAATGCATTTTGATCACATGTTCCTTATTTCATACCCTTCATTTTCTTCATGTTTCCTCTACCACACTTCCCTCTCAACACCAGAAGCTATTTGTTTTAAATGCATTAATACTATCTGTATGTGCATGGGATTATCTATAGAAGCATTTCAGCTTCTCAAGAAGCGCTTCATCCATGAGAAAACTGGCTGCTCCTCCCCAGAAGTCTTAGCAGATGCCAGTGGCTTCTCAGATAGGGATGGAACTCCCTATTCATTTGTCAGGATGTCTGGTTCCTGTGCTTTTCTTCATAATACTGCACACCTATGTGTAAAAGAGTTCTGTTGTCTGAGCATTCTTCTTAATTATTTATTTTATCCCAAACATTGAAATAATTTTATTCAGAGTATGCTAGTTTATCATAAAACAAATATGTGCAAGGGGAAACCTTTTATGTTACTATTTCTCATCCTGAAGAAAATCAGGTAATCCCAAGACAAAAATTAATGAAGAGACAACCATATTAGAATGTTTTAAAATAAGATTACTGTTACTCGGTAAACTAATTTTTCAACACATCTATGTAGCTTAAAATATTAACGTTGACCTTTTGGTTTGGAAGAAATAATAAAAGGCAAACATAAGATTATGAGCATGCATACTACTGTGCTTTATTTATTATACTTGAAAAACTTAATAAATAATATATAGTCCTTATATCATGGTAGTTATGGTTAAGTCAAGATGAGAAAAAGTTTCCACAGCTGAGTAAATTCTAGTTTTTGCAAGAATCTGGACTGGTCAGCTCTGCTGTCATTGTATGCTGTCCTCATTGGTGAGGGTCAGTGTCACAATACTTGAGAAATTTGTTCAGTATACCCCTCTTTATTGTGCTTCCCTAGTTTAGAACTCATTCATAACTGTCTATCCAGTTCTAGTAATAAACCAGAAAGAAAACATCAGTGGGTTGTGAAGTTCACCACATTGTCTCGTAATCAAATTTTAGATTTCTAACATTTTTAGTGCTATTTTTCTATGGTCACTTATTTTCATTTTATTATGGTGACAATGGAATAAATCAAAAAGAGATATGAAGAGAGAATATTTTGTGTGTTGTATAGATACATCACCTGTTAATTTAATAAATCTACAGCCTATAGGAAAGGATAGAATAGGAGATGGGATATCTAGGAGGCGGAAAGTATTCTGGGATAGAATCAGGTGCAAGAGAGGTGGCTATGGAAGATGTAAGGAGAGATGAACTCATAAATGGGTTATTTAAAATTATTACCTAGTAAGGGAATGGGCCTAACTTTATGGCCTTGGAATATGTAAATATATTTTGAGTCTAAATCATTGTTCTGGGAGCTTGGGTTGAAAGGAAAACTTGTACAACAGCAATATGAGACTTATTTTAAACTCCAGAATTACAGCATTTTGAATGGGGTAATTTCTATTATATAAAGATAATTACAATTTAAGCACTCATATTTTAATATGTCAACACACACAAAAAAATGCCAGATTTTATTTTTGTTCATGGATTCAGACCGTGATTTAGCCACTCTATTAATGATATCCATAGTTCTGTTCACATAGTGGAGTTTTGGCTGAGGCTGTAATTCAGTTCCTCACTTTCCTACTTCAGACAATTGTCATCTGTACTAACACATAACTACTCATTTAGTGTGTTTTGCTTTCCTTTTTTGTTAATACAAAAAAGAGACCTACAGGGAATGCTGCATTTTCCCCTTGTTTCTGGCATTTTACTATTTTGCATTTGCAGTCCTTTGTCATGTAACTGTTAGTGTTTTCCCAAAATTTTTAGTTAAATCTTTGTAAATGTCTTATTTGACAAAATGCCCTTTCAGATATTTTCTGTCATGAAAAAAATTTAGAAATATTTTGAAATTATATAATCTACTAAAAGCCCTCAGATAGTTTCTCACTGTAGAAGATTCTTTAATGTTTATGATAATACTGTCTGTGTCCAGACTGTAGCTAGATCTCAGGGCATAAAAATTAGCATCTGAAGACATAGAGCATAAAACCCTTCCCCTACAAGATAAATAAATAAATAAATAAATAAATAAATAAATAAATAAATAAGAGAAATGTTAAACTCCTCTTCAACTTAGTTTGCAATTGCCCTTCTATTAAGCATGTTAAATATCTAGTCTTAATGTTCAAAAAGTTACATTTATTTATCCTATGTGTATGAGAGCTTGGTCTACATGATTTTAAGTATGCAGCAGGCATGCCTAGGGTCCACAGATATCAAAAGGCTACAGTACCACTGAAATTGGAATACTATATGAGTTTGAGCCACCATGTGGGCGCTGAGAACCAAACTCGGGTCTTCTGTAAAATCAAGTATTTTTAATCACTCAAGCCTCAAGCCTTTTTAGTCTCAATCTTAACTTTTATAGACTACATAAAGAGTAGAGAACCCAGATATTGAAGGAGTAAGCAGATGTGCCTTTGAAAAGATAAACAATAGCTAGTATTGAGGTAGTATGCTCTCAAGGTAGGTAGACATTACCCTTATGAACTCATTGAGTAAGTTTAGAGCTCAGATTGAGATGTGAGAAGTAAAATATCACTTGGCAAGAAGCAGCATACTTGAGGATACTGCTTAGAAATTAAAAATTACATGTGACTAGTCTGAAATACAAGTTGCATTTTTTAGCTTATTGTTTCCTCAAATAAATACTTATGTAAAGACAGTTTTTAAAACTGACATTATATCTAAATTTTATATCTTGAATTTATTTTTTTCATCCAAGGACAATAACATGATGGAATTTGGAATAAAAGTATGTTTTGTAACCCAGTATATTATTATTTCTGTATTTCCTGGCTAAGTGACAACAATACCTCTTCAAGTTCCAAAGCACCTCTTCTTTCCAGGAGAGTATGTAGCACAGTGTATGCTCAGAAAAAATAGACCTTTCCAGGAATGGTGGTGCCTTCTTTTAACTCCAACACCCAGGAGTTAGAAAGAGGTAGATCTCTGTGAGTTTAAACCTAGTCCGGTCTAATGCAGTTGGTTCCAGTAGAGATAGGGTTACAGAGTGGAATTTTATCTAAAAGACAAGACAAATCATGACAACATATTGCTAGAGCAATGAGACCATGATGATTTATTATTTTCGATGATTTATTACTTCCTCGATGAAGTAATATTTATTGAGAACTTTTGTTAGCTCATGTAGGTTATTTTCTGTCTACTTACTAAGTATTCATTAAGAGTTTGTTAAGTACCTATTCCCATATTACCAGCAGTTATTTTCCTTTCCTCTCTTGCCTTCCAGGGTTTTAGTGTTTGTGTTCTGCCCTCTTCTCAACCTGCTCCCTCCCTTGTTCCCAGGCCAGCATAACAACCAGCTTCTGTTCTGTCGTCTGGCACAGTGTGAGTTGAACTCAAACCCGATCTCAGCCACCAAATAATAGCTGTATGACATTAATCAAGTCACATAGTTACTTTCTGCTTCATTATCCTACAGCAAAAAATGAGCAAAAAATCCACTGATTCTATTGCATGTGTTAAAAAAGTTAAATACATCCCAAAGAGCACGGCATAAAAGAAATGTGGAACAAACATAAGAATTCTGTGTGTTAATCTACCGTTGTTATTTTTCAGAATCATACTCGACTCATGATTCATTCCTGTGACCTAACCAAGCCCTTAACATAATTTTGCTGTTTTCCGCAATTTTCAAAATTATGCTGCTATAAATTATTAAATTTATTTACCTTGAATCAGTACTTAAAATGGTCAGTCCATGGAAGACTGCTCACTCAAACCCTAAAAACTGATCCTCATCTATAAAATAGATATAGCAGTATTAACTTTAGTAATTTTTCAAGGGTTTGGTACTAACTTAAAATTGAACCTCTAACACATAGGTAGTGTTTAATATATTTTAATTAGTACAGTGGTTGTTGAAAAAGTTGCTCTTCTATAAAAATGAGCAAACAGTTTCAAATTAAAACAGTATTTCCAGTCTCCCCTTGACGTCTTCTGACCCCTTTTTTACTTCAGTAAATTTCCAATAATTAAAAGCACAAGTAATCTCTAAGTGATGGTCTTTAGTCACTGCTTTTCAATTGGATTCTTGTGCTTGTTGTTTCTTGTCTCTTCTCTTATATTTATCTAAATTAAATCTCATCATTGTGAAGCTTTTACCTTCTTCTGGATTTTTCTTTACTTTCTGAATTAGATCTGCATTCTGATAAACCCAACTCTTCCCTCTGTTGATGAAACTTGAAGTTTGAAGACTCTCATAAACCAACTCAATGCCTTTCATTGTAACTGTGTGTATTTCAATAATAGAAACAAAACTTGAATGTGTATATGCACTATACACATTCAAACACACTTTACCATACTGTTCTTGCTCTTATCATGATTTTGTTTTTGTTTTTCTCTTTTCTTTTTTTTCTTTTCTCTGACCTCTAGTAACTCAGAAATGAGGACAAAACCTGCTCATAATATTATTGTTTTGCTTTCTGCTTTAGATGATGGAAAAGCAGAAGAGTGGATTTATAATTATGTCCTTCACTCTGCAGTCACAACCATATTCAAGCCTCTAATTAAATTATTTCCTCTTTAGGTGGGTTATGTATGTTTTGTCACTAGTAATTTTAAATTTATATAACTATCATATATTTACTTGTTTATAATGAATAAATTAATTAATAGCATATATTACAGCATACTCTAGCATCAGTCTATGTATTGAGTCAAATTTTCCTTATGTTCTTAGTTAATATCTTATAGGTTTTTTAATTTTAATAAATTGATGCTCATCAGTTTTTGTTGGCAAAAAACAAGTTAAGGCAGGCAGCCTGGTATTTGGAAATTTCTATACACAAATATTACTATGTATCCCAGTTAGTGTCATAGTTTGACTATGACCAATGCAACTTTTTTAAAGGACAATATTTAATTGGGGCTGGATTAAAGTTTCAGAGGCTTAGCCCATTATTATCATGGGGGGCTGGGAGGCTTGGCAGCATGCAAGCAGGCATGGTGCTAGAGAACGAGCAAAGAGTTATACATTGATCCAAATGGAGCCAGAAGAAAATTGTCTTCTGCAGGAAGCCAGTAGGAGGGTTTCTTCCACACTGGGTTTAGCCTGAACACTAGGAGCCCTCAAAGCCTATCTACACAGTGACACATTTCCTCCAACAAGGCCACACCTATTCAAACAAGGCCACACATCCTACTAGTGCCACTTCTTATGGGCCAAGCGTATTCAAATCACCACAGCTAGTTTTGGCTACCAACTTGGCACAGCTTAGATGCACCTGAGAAAGAATACTCAACTGAGGGATTGCCTAGGTCACCCTGAACTGTTCACATGTTTTGGGTGATCTTCATGATTCTCAATTGACACATGAAAGTCCAGCCATCTGAGGGGCCATCATTCCCTGGGCAGGAAATAATGGGATACAGAAAAAAGCAAGCTAATCATGAGCCTGAAATAACTAGAAAGCAATGTTTTTCCATAATTTCTACTTAATGTCTTTGCTTGAGTTGATGCTTTGGCTTTCTGCAATGACAGACTCTAACCTCTAAGCTGAGATGAAAACTTTTTCTCCCTGAATTGTTTTTGGTTGGCCTGTTTCATCACAGCAGGAAAATAAACATAGGATCATAAATTAATTAATGTAGAGGAATATCTCACCCCCTGCTTCATTTTACAATAAACTCGGTAACTTGGGAGGAGCTAATGTGGGAGGAGGGGAGAGAAAGAGAAGGAGCTAGGAAGAAGGAGAAAGAGGTAGGAGCCAGGGAGAATCATGCTTGTGCCCAGGATGGTTCTGGGTAACGATTTATATCATAAGGTTAGATATTGGGTTACAACTTTAATTGTATGGGCATCTTGTTTGTTGGGCATCTTGTTTGTTGAGCATTTCTAATTTTATAAAGCTTTTGGATAATATTAAGCATTAGAGTCTCATTTCTACCGGGAATTGCATGGATGGGGAGATGGTCTGGGCTCAGCCCAGCCTTGTGGAGACAACTGGTGCCTCATGGGTAGCAGGACTGTTGTCGCTGTGCACCTGAGCTGGTGGCCTGAGCCGAGCAGCAGCGACAATACACTGCTACAGCTCATGGCCTCAGGCCTAGCTAGTCGGGGACATGGTGGCTCTGTAACACAAGACAGATTGGGTGCTGCTGCTTTAAATATTACCTTAAACAAATTAATATCTATAATTAAAGTGACTAAATTTATAAATAGTTTATACCAATACTATCTGTTTAAAGAAAAGCAACTGTTTTCTTATATTCTACGGGTGTTGTAAACTTCTAAATTTGATATATTTTTCTACGTTATGATACAGATAATTCTGTTTATTTTAAACAAGAAACATTTCATGCCTTAAAGTTGCAACTCTTTGGAAGAATGATGTATGTCAATTTGATGATATTACAAGCTTCCAACCAGGGATTGCTTTTCAAGTTTTCAATATTAGCCCATTTCAATAAGACATCTTTATACAGTTCCAAATGCTAGACAAAGAAAACTAGAACATATGCTTAGTTTCTCTGAACTGAAATTCAGAATCATGTAAAAAAGCCAGTTTTCACTTATCTAAGGTGAGTTATTGCCTACAATTAGATCACACCCCACTCTTGACACAGATAATATGCAACATGGCAAGGATGCAACTTATATGAAATAATATACCCATGCATCTTATACCTAGTGCACCCATGTAAAAAGTTACTTTCTCAAAAAATATCCACATTTATCATTTATATAAATATCTAGTTACAACTCTAAAGATTTTCTATCAGATGGCATCTCATTAGCATAAATTAAAGTAATATTTCAGGTTTGAGTTGTGAAGTAAACTTCATAAAGCTCATTTACATGTTTAATCTATGAACCAGAATCTGATTGCATCATAAATGTTTCAACTTATTGTCAAATTAAAATGTTAATAATTTTGCTTTTTAGGGAATTAATACATCCAATTTTATGCTTCAGTAATAGTACTGTTAATACTGGTTTCTAAAAGTAAAAAATGTGTTAACAAAGAAAATGGATAATACAAAATATCTCTATACAGCTGTTATTCATAAAACCTCATGGTAATGAAGGCCAGAAGGGTTAGTTAAGGACGTTGCTATGTTCCTGGCATCGATTTAGCATAAGTGAAAGGTTAATATATATTTTACTAAATTGATAATAATTGAACACTGGAGGGATGCTATACTCTCCATTTATTAGATTATTATTTTCAGAATAGCCACATACTAATTACTGGAACCACTGGTTAATTTGTTTAAGTGAATATGATGACATTTTAATAGCACAAATTCAAAAATAAAATTTGTTTAGATTCATGAAGTTACTAATGAGAAAGCAGTACTTCCTAAAATAGAGTTCCCTATATACTTTTGATCTTTTAAAATATGTATTTTTGGTATGAGTATGTATGTATATCTGTGCATGTGATGGGGTCACAAATTTTATAGCTCATTACAGATGCCAGAAGACTAGTTCCTGAAATTGAACTAGGGTTGCCTTGTGTGAGTAAAAAAAAAAAAAAAAAAAAAAAAAAAAAAAAAAAAAAAATGTCTTTACACACTAAGCCATGTCTCTGGCTTCCCAGTTAATATTTTATAGCGTGTTTCTATTGAGAAAGCTAACTTTCTAGAATCTTTACTGAAGTATTGTGAAATATCTAAAACGATAAATTTAAAATCATGCCTATTTCTTTAGCTTGAGTGCCTATAATGTACAAATGGAAGCCCAATTTTGACATATACACCTATGTGTACAAAGAATTCTGCAAGAAATTTCTCAGTGGATAGAAACCAAATTTCAAAGTTGATTTAAGAACCATAAAACAAATTTTGATGAGATAAGGACTGCTTCTCAGTTTTGTGTAGTACTAAATGAATAGTAACAAAACATCCTGGAATCTGTACAACCCTCCTAAGGAAACCAGTTGTCTATATAGCCCTGTTAAATGTGCTCCACCTTAACTGAAAATGTTCAAATCAAGATAATGGGCCACACAATGCCTAGTGAACATTCCTGACTTTATTAGACTTTCTCTAATAATGATGTCTTCTATCTTAGTTCTTTATGTGGTCACCGCTATTTGCTTCTTAAATACATCATATTCATATGGTGGAACTCATTTAAAGTATATTTGACAGGGTAAAACATCTCCATTTAACATCCTGACATGTCTCAATATGCTGGCAACAGTGTACAGCACTTCTACATTAGCAATTTTGTTTTAGAGTTCAAATATTTGTTTCTCCTAAGAAGAGACACAGCAGAGAAATGAACCTTGTTGTTGTTTTGTTTTGTTCTTGTTTTATTTATTTATTATTCACGTATTCATGTATTTATTTATGTATTCACTTTACATTTTAGTATCAGATTTTCTCTCCTCCTCTTCTCCAAGCTCCTCCCCCCCCGCCCCCAGCCGTCCTCTCTCTTTCTCTGAGAAGGGGAAGGCTCCACTAGGTACCAGCCTCCCCACATTGGCACACCTGTCACTACAGGACTAGGCATTTCCTCTCTCACTGAGGCCAGACAAAGCAGTCCAGTTAGGGAAATGAGATCCACAGACAGGCAACAAATTCAGAGACAGGCCCTGATCCAGTTGTTGAGTGTTGTGCATGAAGACCAAGCTGGTCATCTGCTACATGTATGGGATCTAGGAGTAGTCCATGCTTGCTCTTTGGTTGATGGTTCAGTGGGTGCAGGTTAGTTGACTATGTTGGCCTTCCTGTGGAGTCCTTATCCTCTTTTGGTGTTGTTTTTAACAAAATCTCAATTATTTGATTTTACCATTGAAGACTGAGGAGCCGGAAGCTGTGATGAAATCCTGCTAGCTGAGAGAGGAATCGAAAAACACACAGTTGACCTTCCTCCTCAGCTGCCATGCCAAATGGAAGCTCTTCTCTCCATGCCTTCTCAATAGCCCCTCAACTGAATGTCCTTGCCTTCTACTTCCTTTGGCTCTATTTGTCCTGACTTCCTTTTACTATCTATGATTTTCTTTCCTGTGTTCACTTTCTGTCAACTGGTTACTTGCATTGCCTCAAAACCTATGGTTGACTTTTAAAAAATCTAGTTTATGGAAAGCTTTTGGATTAAAGGTGTGTGCTAGGGCTGAGCCACACCACAACTGGAAACAAATTTTCCCAGGGCTCATAGTACTATCAAATATCCTTCAATATTTCCCAATTATTGTGTAAATATAAAGAAAAAAGTTTAACTCTACCACAGTAAAACTAGTTAGAATAATGAAGCTATTTCTGTCATGGTTTCTACAGTATCTAGCTTGGTTGTATTTGACAATTTTAAGATTAAGTATTTTTGAGTTCAAAGTTCTATAAAATGTTCATCTCAGTATCTTATAAACTCAGAAATTTGATTACCCTAGGCAGTTTTAGTCCTAAGCTGATCTTTAGGTGGTGTTTGTCAGCTTAGTGGAAATCCTGGCTAGGTAGAACACAGCAGTCAAGCTAAAGCTGTCCACTGTGATAGAAGAGGTATGGGATAGTTTTGCCCAGTGGTAGCATTACGACAATCCATATGGATTTGTCATTGCAGGACCTCATCATCTTCTTGGAGACCTCAAAGATTAAGTAGGAATTCTATTCAGCAGCTCTCAGAAAAGTTTGAGGCTCATAAACTATTTACTACATTTGAGGTACACAAACTTCTGTCTGAGTTACTTGCTTCACACTTAAACCTGAAAACACGTACAGGAAGGAAGATAAAGTTTATTTCTAGAATTAGTTATTATTCTGTATGACTATTAGTAACAAGACAGAAAGTAAACTATATATATATATTTACTGTTTGCCTGAACTTCCTTCATACTCAGTTCCTTCTCGGGTCTCTGGTGGGGTTGAAGACAAAATAGTTATAGTCTCACATATAAGTTTAAGATTTTTTTAAAAAATATATTTTTAAGTCTAAGAAGATGTTTTAGCTTGGTAATGCAAATTATGATTGGAAGTGATTTAGGTACAGATAGGACAGATTGTGCACCATTTTCTCCAACTTTGCCAAATACAGATAGCCTGTACATTGTGAATGTAATTATGTAATTCTTTTTTTTTTTTTTTTTTTGAGACAGGGTTTCTCTGTGTAGCCCTGGATGTCCTGGAACTCACTCTGTAGACCAGGCTGGCCCTGAACTCAGAAATCCGCCTGCCTCTGCCTCCCAAGTGCTGGGATTAAAGGTGTGTGCCACCACTGTCTGGCTGTAGATGTAATTCTTACCAGATCATACATTGTACATTGTTTATTGATGTTAGAAAAAATGTCTTTTATTTAGACAAACAGGAAGAAATATTGCAGGATATCTGATCATACTATGAACCACAAGATTGTATACTGGAAAAAAAAAATTCCTTCTCCTTGTTGTGGTGTGTCCCAGCCCTAGGATACACCATTAAACCAAGAGCTTTCTCTTATAAACAAGATCAAATAAAGTCAATCATAGGTCAGTAGTTGGATCAAGTAAGTAGTTGACAGTGAATGGACATAGACAAAAAAAAAAAAATACAGAATCAGAGGAAGTCAGGAGGATGGAAAGAGATTCACAAGAAGTAGAAAGGAAGAATATTCAGTTTGAAGAGTTTTTAAGAAAATATGGGGAAGGAGAACATGTTCTTTCCTTTTAGAATGTTGTTGGAAGCAGAAAGTCAGCTGGGTGCTTTCTCTGCCTCTTTGAGCTTCTTTTACCCAGAATCTAGCTTCTGTGTATTCATTTGGGAAAAATCAAAAAATGTAACTGTCTTTTACAAACACCTAAGATACATCCATTTGCCAAATTCCATTTCTTTGCCTACCTTTTGGGTTACTTCTTGTAGGTAATAAAGTATGGTTATACAAAAAATCTAACCAAACCAAAACTAACAAAATCAAAACAAATACATGTAGGACATTTCTTATAATTAATTTACTGTTTGTTGCCGAGTGAGGAAAAAAAATCTTTCTTTAAACCTTTGTATTAATATGGAGTTTCTTATGAAATTCTGAGGCTTCTAGCACATTTTCTTTAATAGCTGATCAATTTCATAATTACCTTGTGCTAGAGGGGCAGGAAGATTAATATGGAATCTGATATACGTTATATAGCATGAATGATTTCTATTTCTGATTACTAGTAGTTGAACAAATAGCAAAGTTAATTCTGAATCATCTGAAATAAGTTCACCAGTTTTAATATGTAAAACAACTCTTTCTGCATACTGACAGTCAGTAGCTATATTAAGAGATTCAGGAAAATCTAATAATATGATAAGAATGACATACAGTTCTGATTTTTGAAATGAATCATAAGGACTTTGAGCCACTTATTTTTCATGACTTATAACTAATTTTTCTAGATTTATGTGCATCAGTATAAAATGTAGAGACTTCAGAAATTGTTCTTTTTACTATATGAAGGAGAATTCAATTAGTTCTTTATACAAGCTGGGCTCTCCTGCTTTTGGGATATTGTTGTTAATCTCTCCCAAAAAATTAATGCATGCTCTTTGCCAATGATCATTTTCTGTCTATAATGTGTCTACTTCAGCATTAGTAAGTAGTACCACAATTTCTGCTGGATATATTCCTGCTAACCGATGAAGTTTCATTTTTTCTTTCAGAATCAATACAAATTTTTTTCTACATAGGTATTTAATTTTTTATTCTGTTTTGTGCTAAAAAATGTCTACTCTGGGATATCATCTTCTTTTTGTATAATAATTCATCTGGGAGAATAGTGCATAATAACCAAAATATAATCCAACTTTGCATCCAAAGGATCCACATATGCATCCTGTAATCTCTTTTCTATCAGATCTACTGTATCTCAGCCTCAGCTGTTAACTTTCTTGGACTATTTAAGTCCTAATAATTTTTTAAAATTTGAAAGGCTCTTGAATACTTAATCTAGTGGTGAACTATAGCCAATGAGTATATCCTAGACATTTTAAAAGTAATTAAGTATTTATAATTGATCTCTCCTGATTTGTACTTTTTATGTAAGAATTTCTATAAACTAATCTTATATCCTAGATAATTGATAGAATTTCCTCTGTGTTTTTCAGAAGGAAATTCTAATTCACAGCAAGGCAAAATTCTCTTTACATCATCAAGCATTTTTTTCCCAAGGATGTCTGCATCTTAATCATCTAGTAAGATTTGATCCATATAATGATACATTTTAGATTGAAGAAACTGATTATGAATTATTTCTAGCTGCTGTTGTATAAAATATTGACAGAAAGTTTAGCTTTCCTGTGGAAGAATTTTCCTGTAATACGTTTTAACATGTTGAACACTTTTATAATTAGATATTATGAAAGCAAATTTTTCTCTATCCTATTCTTGTAAAGGTATAGTTTTAAAAAAGGAGTCTTTTAAACCAATCACTATAAGAAACCATTCGTTAAAACCAGGAGAATCCAGATTGTAAAGAGCTTATTGGTTGAATCATCTTATTTGTAGCTCTTAAATCTGTTAACATTCTCCAGTTTTTTAGATTTTTTTTTAATGATAAATAAGGAAAATTTTCAAGGAGTAGTTATTTCATCAATATGTGGACCATTTAGGTACTCCCATACCTGCTGTCCTAATGCCTATAATTTTTCTGATGTCAAAGGCCATTGTTCTACCCACACAGATTTGTCAGCTAACAATTTTAAAGGTAAGGCAACTGGTACCTTTGGAAGAGGAACAGTTTTTATGTCCTGCTTATATACAAACTGAATGATCTGTGACTGTGCTTGATAATACCGTTTAATATTTTTCTCCTTAGCATTCTTTATTTTATGATTGGTTTCTGACATTAGCGGCACGCTAATCTGTGTTCTTCATTGCTGCAACAATCACATCCCCATAAATTCATGGCTGTACTAGTCACATATGACTTTAATTTTCTTATTTGTCTTTTTAGCCCTATACAGTCACTGAATTTTGCATTTTGTTTTATCTGAGATAAAGTTCTCATCTCTATAAGCTACATTTTTACCTCTTAAGCAGGCCAGTCTGGATGCCAAAAATTTGGTGAAATCATTGGTACATTTACTCTCGCATATAGTAAACCTTCTGTTTTAATGCCATTTGCTTGTATTGTTTTGCTTTGCTCTCTGATAATTTATTGCAGTTTTCCAGATTTGTTCTCTCCTGAATTTTTTGTCTTTTTAATGAAGCTGTTCTGTCATATATCCAGAGCAGTGGATTTTTTTTCTTTGTGGGTGAGGTTCTCCAAAGTTGAAAGGGAACGGGAACAATTCAACAAAATTTGGTGTTAGGTTCTATGGGAAGCCCCCTAGGGCATTTCATGATAGAAAAGTTTACCTGGCCTGTCTTTTGTTGATCTGCATTCATAAGTCTAATGCTGGCCTTTGTCATACCTTCTGCATACTACAGAAAACTGGGGCCACCTTTTTGTATTATCTCTAGAAAAAAATAACGTTGTGTCTAGAAATACCTTGCCTACAATCCCCTTTCAAAATACCTTATTTACTACAATTAATTTACTACATCTAGCATTTATATTTTTCTAAAAACTTTGAGAAACTGTCTCTCCTATCAGAGAAGCATCATAAACTTGAGATCCAATATCAGCCATATTTCTAATCCATTCATGTATTGGTGCTAATCTTGCCTTTAAAGGTCTAATCACCCTTCTGCATTCTTCATTCTGATTTAGCATTTTCAAAAGCCAACAATTTGATTAATATTTTTCTGACATTTGAAACTCTATTCTATATACTATTCTGTAGACTATTTGCACATTGAGTCTATCTCTGCAAAACAATCTGCGAAGTCTTCGTTTAGCTGTTGTATAATTTTAGTAAATAACTGAGAACTCTGCCATCATAACTGAGCATATTGTCACTCACTATTAACTAATCCTGGGAAATATTAATACCTCTAGCCATTTTCTGTTGTTCATCTTTCTACCCTGTTTACCATTATAACTGAGAACCAGCCTCCAATATTGCTCTTGACAAATGTTTCCAGTTTGGGGGAAAATTCTGTTCTGAGTTGCCCATCTGCTTCACATAGGGTGATTTATATTCTATTTATATATTATATAGCTATACATTTTTATTTATAGGAGATTACAGTGTCGTCTCTGTTGTCTTTTATGCTGTATATTATTTGTGTTCAGTTAGCTATAAGAAGTTTTAATTTTTTTCCCTCATATCTGTTGTTTCCAACTTGTGTATTTTTAAAGAAATATATTTTAAAAAACAAAGTCATGTCCTCAAGTTTTATTTTTTTACCATAATACATACTTGAATTTAAAAAATTCTCTTGCTAGCAAGCACCTACAGGTTAATATTTTCTTTCCATCCTTCAATTTTCTAAAAGCTTTACCAATTGTTACCAGCTGAAATAAGACTAATTTCTTTGACAATTGTAAACATAATACAGTGGTTGAACAGATCTTAAAATTACCTAAAGAGAAACATTAAAAAATATTAAAATACTTTGTTTTCTCATTTATAGATAATTAATAAATATCAAAGTAACTTGCTGCTTATAAGTAAATGTAAAGATGTTTTGCAAATTTTTATGAATTCAAAAATAAAATTCTATGTAAATATAAGAAATGTAAATTGATATCCTATAGTAAAATGAACTAAATAATTTATGTCACTTGGGGTTACATGTTACATATTGAAATTTTACATAAGCTATCGTACTAACATATACTTGTTCCAGAATGATTTCAATATAGATTAGAGATTAGTACTTATTTGAATGTGAATTTGATGTATTCTTTTATCCATATAAAAATATAGATTTCATTTGTTGTTTTATAGAAACATACAAATTATTCAAACTCTACATATTAATAATATGAATATTTTATATAATGGCAAATCACTTGTCTATACTGACAGAATCACACACATGTAATTTGTACCAATGCAACTTAATTTCTCATACATTAATTCCAGTATTTTATATTAGGCAATTCAGACAGTCTGTTAACATTCTTGATTTCACAGTGGTTCACAGATCTTCTCTGGGTGATGGAGATAAATTAAAATGAGTCTAATTTATTTGACATTTAGATAGCATTTAATTTTCTGGAGTGCTTATAATTATTCTGTATTGACATAAGATTTTAAATATCCATAGTCTCAAAGTAGTAATATTGCTTAAAAGTATGTCTTACAGATGTGAATAGAAGGACATGCAGTGATTAAAACAATGTATGTAGACAGAAATGTACATAAACCAATTGCATAATTACTCATTGTTTTGTAGCAATTATTTCCAGTCTATAATGTAAAACTAACCATACACATTTGTAATTCTCAGTGTCCTTGGCCTTTCTAGAGTAATGGGGCTTAGATGAATGTTCCCAGTTTCTAATTCATTGTGTTTAAACTCCTGCTGAAGTATGAATGGAGTAAAAACACTGAGAGAACAAAAGGCAGTGAGTTTTCAGAAGTAGCACCTAATCGCTTACTGTCAAAGAAGTGTCCCAGAAGACAAACTCAAGAAGCTCAGGCTGCTGCTATGGTGAGATAACCATATCAGGGCTGCAGACTGTGCTGCATTAAAATGTTTAAGGGTTACTTTACTACTGTGGTTGGAAACTGTGCATTTCCTGGCAAGCATTGTGGATGAGGTGAGTGAGACCAGTTATTATGATGGGTCTGAGTCACTTGTGATTAGTAATCATTAAACAAGGATGGTCATTGTAGAGAGACTCTTGCCTCCAATAGAGACTGAAATGATGGCACCAGTTTTTCCAGTGATTAAATTTTATAGAATGTCACAGGAACTTAGGAGAAAGATGTCCCAAGATGCAATGGTCCATTATTCGCTAAAGAATGATACCTCAGAGCCAAATAGTATGTAAACTCAAAGACTGTTTTAGTCTGCAGAAGTCCAGCATGCTGGACTCTCATTAGCAAGACAGAGACCCCAAAGTGACCTTGTAGTCCTGATTTAAAGCACATTAGGGAATTCAAGGGTAGGTGATCTTTTTCTTGCTCCATCTCTAGACATATTCCATTGGGGTGGGCATAGCAGGGAGCTGAAAACTGTTGCTGGTTGCTGACACATTGTCTTTGCTTCAGGCCAAGTGGCTGCTAGGCAGCTTCTGATGGCAGGGCAATTTCTGACCAGTTGCCTGTAGCCTAGGTTTTGTTCTAGTAACTGACTTGCCTGGGCTTTGCTAAACTTGCCGATTTCTTAGGCCTAGTCTACTGGACTTCCAATTTGAAGCATGTCATAGAGTCAGCCTATCTCAAGGATTATAAAACTGACCAGGGCTAGTGATGCCCCTCTGTTACACCGTTCTCATTTTGGTGTATATGAGACCCTGAAATGAATTAACACATCTTCAAATTGTTTAATTAATACCAAAGAACAATAATAACTATCAAGAGATATGATGGTTATATCTCAAAATCGTCAAAAGGATCTACAGTTGCATTTTTTTTTCTAAAGTAAAACTGTCCCATGTGGTCAGAGGCCTATAACTAGGAATAACTATCTGCAAAACTCAAGTTCATTGAGGGTATCTTAGACAGACCTTGGTTGGTCTCTCTGGGTTTTAGCAAGAGGCCACTGAAAGTGGTGAGGTTTTTCCTCTGAGAGGCATTCTTTTAACACTTTGGTGGGTAAGGAAGCATTTAAATTAAAATGAGTTCTATTAACATGTGAATATTCTTAAACAGAACCAACCACATTCGCATGTTCCCATCCTTAGATTACTACTATGAATGACTTGCAAAGAATAATTAACTTTTTTTTTCCCATTGAGCTGAGACTATTCCCTGACAAATTGTATTTTGACTGGGTTTCAAGAGAAGAAAGAATCATTGTTTGATTCATCAGATATAGAAAAGATGAAGATAGTGAATGCTAGGCAAGCAGTGCAAAGAGACAAATAGTCCTTTCTCTGGTTTTTGGGTGTTGAGAGATGCAGCTCTCCACCACTGTGTGCTGCTGCTGCCCGGTGGCTGGAATACTCACGCACACATACATATCAATAATCTTCATACATCCTCTAGGTAGTTGTGTTTATTGGTTCAGTCATAAAGAATGGATAAGAAATAAGAAGAAAATTCAAGTGCTTTTTTGTTTTCTTCTATTACAAAGAAGGCTTGGTACACTAAATTTGATCTTTAGCCTGGTTTGCCAAGCATAGTAGAAATACTTGCTGAAATGAAGGAGTCTCTATAAAACAAAAAAATTGAAACCCCAAATCTTCTGTAGTGTATCCGAATTAATACGCTAGCTGGATACATACAGTGATGTGCATACAAAATAAAGCTGGGAAAGAACCAAATATTTATCACATATACACCCTTTCAAAGAAACCCTTGAAAGTGAAAAGGCAAGATCTGAGTCAGCTGTGTTCCAGAGCTGAAAGAGCAGCTCATTAGTGGATCAAATCTCCTGCCTGGTACCAGTCCACTCCCTTTACTGTATGTTCATCAATCCTCTGAAGCTTTTGACCCATATACTGAAAGAGATTCCCAGACTCACCTCTTATGGTTGTAACTAATCCTGATGCTTTCCCACAGTCAATAAAGGATGTGATGTTCCAGCATAAACTTGGCATTTTGATTAGTTCAGTCAACTAACAATAGCCTAATTAATTCTGGATGAAGTGTTAAATTTATTTCTGCATTTGCATAGCCGAGCCCCAGCTTTGGATCTTGGGAAGTGTGGCCAAAAATGAGTAGGCTGTTTTCCGTTCCCAGGACCTTCACATCTATTTGCTGTAAACTTTTAATGTGACACACTCTGGAAGGCTCTGATAGCCAGTGCTAAGATCTCACTTCCAGCTAGTCAATAGTAAGTGAGCCACTTGGTAAATAACAACCTCTTAGCAGAATTATTTTAATTAAACAATAATATTAAAGGCTTTGTTTAACATAATATGACAAAATTCTCTTACCACATTAAAAAAGAAACAGAGTATAATTTACCTTTCTGCCTGTGTATAATTCTGAAAAAGAAAGAATTAAACATAATATATTAATTGATTATCTCCAACACAAGAACCTGGGATTCCCTTAGACCAGTTTTAGGAATGAAGCAACACAGGATCAAATTCTTTAACTGCTTTCTCCTGACAGAAATTGTTTCTCAAGTGGATACTAGATTTTTCAAAACCTCCATCAATCCTTGTAACTAATATTTATGATTTGCTAAACTGAATACCATTGTAGTGCTGGATGCATAAAACTCTAGGATGACATGAATTCCAATTAGATTATAATAAAAACTGTAAAGCATCCTGTGTTACTATTCTTGTTGTCCTGACCAAATGCTTGAGAGAAGCAACCTAAGAAAGGAAGGATCTATGTTGGCTCAAAATTTCAAATAAGCCTGTCATTATACGGAAAAATACCAGTAGGAGCAAAAAAAGCTGTGTCTGTGAAACTGCTAGATAGATTATCATATTTTATAGACTGATCAAGAGAAAGATATGATTGACAAATGTAGCTTTTGAAGATCTGTCCCCAGTGGCCTCCTATATCAGTTAGTCACCATTCTCAAAGACTTCCAAAGCTCTTCAAACAGTGCTGACAGCTCATGTTTAGACTCATGAGCCTACAGGTCTATGTCACATTACAGTCACCTTATATGTGAACAATTATACATGTTTAGTCTTCCACAAGTTTGTAATGTATTATCAATTTTTTTCAATATGTAGTTCTGTAATATATCATGTAGGGGGGAAACACCTGATTGTTTCAGTGTTCTGTTATTTTTTTCAATTATTTTTAAATATTATTTTCAGGATATTTTTAAATGTAGATTAGGGATCATTATGATATTAAGTGGTGGTTGCAAACATCTATACACTTCAGAAAAATGCCAAGAGCACCTCATTCTAAAGATTGGACTCAAAGTGGAGCATCTGAAGCCTATAGTCACAGGGAGAAATCTGCAATTGTGATTAATTAATGCAATAAATTATGAAAATTCATATATCATTTAAAACATAGTGAATTAATGTCCATCTCAGTGCAGAAATGTATCAACTGTTCATTATTAGTAAAGCTAGCTTCAGTCTGTTTATAATTTACTTGAGACTAAACCTGGAAGTTACCTTACTAAGACTTTAACATCATAATGTTCATGTTAATTTTAAAAGTTTAATTACCATCTTAATTTTTGAAATGAGGGAATTTAAAGAAACAGAGAGCAGTCTGCTGAAAGTCCTCAGTTCATTAGAAATAAAACTAACATAGGAACAATATCATATTGGCTGTTGATAATATTTTCCCTGTTATTTATTCTCCATATCTTTATTATTAGTAGGATTTATATTTTCTATGATGTACTTAGTGTTTGCTGATTTTTGAATACATAAGAGAGAGAGAGAGAGAGAGAGAGAGAGAGAGAGAGAGAGAGAGAGACAGAGAGAGAGAGAGAGAGAGAGAGAGAGAGAGAGAGAGCATATGTGTGTGTTATATGAATCCTTGTGCAGATGAGCCTATTCTCATTCTTCCTTAACTTCTCATTCCCAGCAGTATTAAGGAAGGAGGTGTTTTTGTTCTTATATTCTCAATACTTTCTGCTATGCTTTTCATTACAGTACCTAATACTTTCAGAATTTTGGCAGAAATAATTCTATCCTAAATTCTGTTTTAGGAAATGTCCCAGATAACTCTACCTGTTTTTTAGGAAAGACAAAAATTGCACTTTTTCAAATCATTAAGATTCCTGTCCCTGTGGAGTTTTGTCATCCTTTATGCATTGCCTTTATGCTAACTCACCCTAATGTCTGAAACTTGCTTCTTGGTTTTACAACTGTAGGAATCAATAAAACATGGGCTGGGTTTGTTTGAGGAAGCTTGTCTACATAGGCAGGTTTGTCTGTGAGTGGAGAAAGAATGAGTGTATATGTATTGCACTCTTGTTTAAAGTATTTAAAACTTGCGTATCTCTATATATTTGTCAACCATTGTTATGGCTATTCATAACTGTGAGCCAGTCCTGTAGGGGCTGGGTTGGGAGTTTCTTCCCCTGATTCCATGGGCTATTGGAAACTATATTAATTCAGAGTGTGGTTGGCCAAGTATCTTAAAGTGATCCATGAATATCTATCTATTCAAATCTTTTGCTATTCCCATTGATTACAGAATACTTTACAATCATCTGCAGAAGATCTTTATTTATTTTGCACAGATTTTTGATAATTTTGATAGATTTTTGAGCAGTACATTTGCTCTTCAAGGACTTGTGGATTTGGTCTCTTAGTGCCTTTACAACAGAAAATGTGGTACATTTACACAAGGGAGTATTACTCAGCTATTAAAAACAATGAATTCGAGAAATTCTTAGGTAAATGGATGGAACTAGAAAATATCATCCAGAGTGAGGTAACCCAATCACAAAAGAACACACATGGTATGCACTCACTGTTAGATATTAGCCCAAAAGTTCACAATATCCAAGATACAACTCACAGACTACATGAAGCTCATGAACAAGGAAGACCAAAGTGTGGGTGCTTTGGTCTTACTTAGAAGGGGTAACAAAATACTCATGGGAGCAAATATGGAGACAAAGTGTGGGGCAGAAACGGAAGGAGGGGCCATCCAGACACTGCTCCACCTGAGTATCCATACCTTGTGCAGTCACCAAAGGTAGATGCTGATGTGGATGCCAGGAAGAGCGTGCTGACAGGAGCCTGATATAGCTGTCTCCTTAGAGGTTTGCCAGAGTCTGAAATATGCAGAGGCAGATGCTCACATTCTAACCATTGAGCTGATCATGGGGTTCTCAATGGAGGAGTGAGAGAGAAGACCAAAGGAGCTGAAAGGGTTTGTAGCCCCATGGTGAGAGCAACAATACCAACCAACCAGAGCTCCCAGGGTCTAAACCACCAGCTTTGGAGCACACAGGGAGGGACCCATGGCCCCAGCTGTATACCTATTGGCAGATGACATTGTCAGGCATAGGTGGCTGAGGAAGTCCTTGGTCCAGTGAAGGCTGGATGCCCCAGTGTAGGGGAAATCATGGGTGGGGAGGTAGAACTGGGAGGCTTGGTGGGGGCATATCCTCATAGAAGCAGGAGAAGCGGGAATGGAATAGGGGTTCCTGGGTTGGGGGGGGAATGGGGAAAGGGGATTACATCTGAAATGTAAATAAAATATACAATAAATTTTTTTTTAAAAAAATAGTGCCTTTACATGGTTTAATAATTAGTATAACATTTAGAGTTCTGTGGTTGACTTAAGAAACCTTTTCCTTAGCCAAGATTATGAAAGTATTTCAAAAGCATGCCACTTGAAGTAGGACGATTTGGGTTTAATTCTTCTCCATGTCATTTATTAAATTAAATTTTTATTTTTATTCCATAAATATGCATTGTATTTACAACATTTACCTTCTTTTTCTCCTCCTTCCACTACTATCTCAAGCTCCTTCTCAAATCTGTTTTGTTGTTCTTTTGTTTTCTTTAAACTTCCTTTATGCAATTTTGAGCTTTCAGCTACAATCAGTTGTGTTTTCCTAGAGGAACAGCTTCAAGGCCTAGTGGCAGACAGTTTTGCTGACTTAGCTCACATGTCAGTCCTTTCCCAGCTCCCACTCCTCCTTCCCCTCTCTCTATCCTCTCTATGTTTTCTCCCTGTTTTCTTTTCCTCTCTTCTTCCTCAACTATTTAAATCATTCCTTTCTTACATTTCCCCTTCCTCCCTCCTTCCCTTTTTTTCTGCCTTCCTCCTTTTCTCCTTTTCTTCTATTTTTCTTTCCTTCTTTCTTTTTTGTTTCTTCTTTCTTCTCTTCCTTCCTTTCTTTCTCCATCCCTTCCTCCCTCTCTCCCTCCCTTCCTTCATTCCTACTTTCTTCTTCTGGAGAAAGTACTGATTTTTCTCAATTTAGTTGTATATAAAAATTCTGAGATGAGATTTATTTTGTATCATAACAGTACATGAATTATGCCCTTGCCTTGTTTTTAACTGTTGCTAATGAGATGTTGCCAAGTTCATCTTAGTATTAAACAGGCAATTTATACCTTTGTAGAATTTATGATTTCTCTTTGTTTTATATTCTTTGATTTCATTGTAAACTTGATAGATATGGTTTTATTTAATTTCTGTTACCTTTGCTTGAGATCTATGCAGCATCTTCAATCTACTTACTGTTATTTTTTACATTTACAAGAAACTCAATTTCAAATATTCTCTTTGCACCATTTACTGTACTATTCTTACTATTTTACTCTCACGATTGTTATAAAGCCATTTTAATTAGCTTCATCTATACTCAATGTATATCTTTATAAATTTTATGTTCCCAAAATTTTTTGTCATATTTCCTATTTATTAATTCTGCATTTTGCTATGTAGATATTAACTGAATAAAAATTTGGCCACAGGCACAGTCCTTGCTGTGAGAGTCAGCCCTCTTCTCTTAGAACATGGGGTAGGAGTTCTCTTAAGCTAAATTGTTTTTGTGCTGTAGCAATGACTATGAGGTTAAGAGTGTGTTTTGCTAAAGTTTGGTTATGGTCATCAGGTAGATGATAATGGCCTATAAATTCAGCTTTAGTGGGCTCACATACATACTCTAGCCTCTGTAGGCACAGACATTCAAATACACATATACTTTCTTGTTTACTATATTTTATTCATTCCATTTATGCAACTGCATAAAGCCACATGATATACACTCTTTTAGCCAAAGGGAAATAAGTTCTGACTTACTCTTTTGCTTTAATTTTTATTTTATAATGTAACCTATAATAAAAATATATTACATTTTATATAGATTCAGTCTATAATTTTATATACTTTACTATAATAAATTGTGTATCTTGGCCTGTCTAAGCCAGACTAGCATTTACTTTATTACAACTTTATTCCTCGATGAAATCATTTAAATTTCACAGTTATTTAAAATCAGAATATTGAATCATCATAGCTCTCTCATTATGAGAATAATCAATTTATTTCATCTAGGATACTTAATTATATTTTATTTGTTTCTTAATATGTTATTAGTATTTGCCACTAATTAAGTGTTTTTGCTTGAGTAGAGAGAAGTAAATGTTATTAGATATAACATTGATTAAATTTCTCTTATACTTCATTGAATTACAGATGGTATATGTATATCCAGATTACTACCACTGTGAAACCACTACATATATTTGTTAGTTATGTAGCAAAATCTATACTTAGCTTCTAGAAAGTAGATGCATAATTAATTTAAGATAGTCTTGGTGTCCAGTTCTTATTAATTAAAAATAATTAAGTCAAACTAATATCATTCTGTTTTTAGCTTCACCATGATTCACAAGTTCTTATCTATCCTCATATTTTACACACATTTCTGCTTAGTCTCTATTAGAATGAATATGTCACAAATATTCCAGATTTCAGTGATGCTAGAACAGATTTATTATTTGGACTTTTACTTCTGGAGTTAGGTTCCTGCTGTTTATTTATCTATATATTTATTTATGTTTTTAAACGGGTTTGTCAGATATTGAAGCAGCAAGCACAGGGCCAACATGAGTCTGCACTAGGTCATCTGCATATATATTATAGTTTCAGTTTTGTATTTTATTGGACTCCTGAGTATGAGAATGAATGGGTCTCTGATTTTTGTGGCTTTGCTTTGGCACTTTCCTTTTGTAAGCTTTCCTTGTCTAACTTCAGTCTGTTGATTTTTGTTTTATCATATGATATTTATTTTGACTTTTTTGTTCTTATCTCTTAGAGGTCTGTTCTTTTCTAATGAGAGACAGATAGGAAGTAGATCCAGATGGGATAGCAGGTGGGGCGGAACTGGGAGGAGTAGAGGGAGGGGAAACTGTAATCAGGACATATTGTATGAGATAAGAACCTATTTTTAATAAAATAGGGTAAAAATCAAAGAAAATGTGTGTCTGTATGCCTGTGTGCACATACACATTGTATGCACAGAGGACTATCTCAAATTTCAAGTGTTATACTTCATGAAACATTCTTATTATTTCTGTCTCATTGGAATCTGGAGATGGTTGATTAGCCTAGGCTGGCTAGCCAGTGTTACTGCAATTTTCAAAGTGACATTTTTTTTTTTTCTATTTCATCTAGCTCCCAAATGAATGAAACAGAGACTATAGGATTTATTTAATTGAGCGTCACTGCACTATTGTTGAACAATTATTAAATTCTATTCCTCTATACAAATCTGGCTACCTCCTAGCCCAAATTCCCAAAATATGTATTTTAGTATTGACCTGGTTCTCTCTGCACCAGGTGTGTTCTCTTGGTGGCTCCTGGACCATTTCCTTCTGGTGAATCTTTTCTTCCTTTCTTTCTACCTCCCCTGGCTGAGATCAAAAGTAGAGCTCTATTCTCACTACTCCTCCGACATTGGCAGATCAACTTTTCTTGACAAACAGAGAATAAATCAGAGAAGTAATGTTTCCACAACATCCAGGCAGGAAAATTTTAGAATAAGCATTACAACACCATTTTGGATTGCAACCAGATATGGGGGGGGGGCAGAAAAAGCAGCATTTGAATAATACAAGGATAACTTTTACACAGTGCACAATAACATTATGCCTATAAGCCACTAGCAAAGACCCTCCTAAGACTGCCTGCTTATCTCTGGAGTTAACAAGCACATGTCCCCCATATCCAGCTTCTCACTTGGTGTTGAAGTTCCAACACAATTTTTCTTGATTATATACCAAGCAAGTATCTTTCTTAACCCTGAAGATAAGGAAAAAATAGATAGTAACATACAATAAGTATGTGGTTGACATGATTTTGCTTTGCTAAATTATCAGGCAGGGATAGGAAAAAAAAATGAGCTACAGTAGAAATGGCATATCTTCAGAATCTTAAAAACATGAGGCCAGAGATAGCATCATCAGAATTTGACTTCTTCCCTTGGATACTAGACAGAGCTTCCAGGAAGATGTGACAATCATGAGAGGGAAAAATGGACAACTTTTTCAAAACATTCTATGTATGTTCCACACAGGTTACTTTTAGCAGAATATTATGTAGGTTTGTTGTTGTTTTGGGATTTTTGTTGTTGTTTTGACGAGAGACTCATTGTGTAGCTCAAGGAGGAATTAAAGTTGTGATTCTCTTACCTCAGTTTTCCAAGAATGGGATTCATCAAGGTGCAACACACAAGAGGATACTTGGCATTGTGTTACACATGAATTTCCTTAATGTTCATTTTATTAAAACGTTTATCACTAGAGCAAAGATATAGTCAAGGGAACTAAAATGACTGTTGTTATTATGGCAGGCTGTGGTCTGAACACAAGTAGTAAAAGATGACTCAACAGAATGCTGTAAAAAAAATGCTATCATTTGTATATAGTCAAGTAAAAACACATAAAATCTGTTTTCAGTGGTTTCCTTTTAATCTTTGTTTAAAAGTGCAAGTATCAGTAAATCTTATTGAGAAAAATTAAAGTGTCTATACAAATGACTCAGTAAGGTAACCTTGAATTGTGAGAAGGATGAGAGGTATCTGGGGAGAAATTACGGTTACTAAACCAGTTCAAATTAGAAGACATATTGGGGGTCACTCAGTCATCATAAGAAGTGTCTAGACCCAAGCTGACAATTGTGACATTTTTAACCTAGCTCAGGCTAAGTAAGTTGAACTTTAACGTTCAACAACAGTGAGTCAGAATAAAAGTCTGAACCTTAGGCAGGAACTATGGGGCAGATCCACATGGGTGCAGAAATGGGAGACACTGTCACTGGTTAGCTGTTAATTCTCATCTGGTAAGAATTGACAGAAAAGACAAAAGCCACAGACAGATTTTTTTTTAAATGTACTCATGACTCTGTATAATCATTGATAGACACACAAGTATTAGATAAAAGAAATGTTCACACATAAAATTCAAAGACCAGAAAATGACTGTACAGTATCAGCCCTCAGACAGAGGAAACAAACATAATGCCACTTCATTGATATGTGATTGGTGAAATTTGGGTGTTTTCTTTTTTGTACTCTTACAATCTTCCAAATAAATCCACTATTTTAGAGTCAGTTTATGTTTTTTGGCTTAATGATACATCTTACCGATTCAGCTCTGCAACTGTTCTCTGAAGCTGGCCAACAATGATCTCACCTCTCATATATTATAAATCCATCAGACAATAAACAACATCATTTTTATTTCAATAGCATGTGTCAAATTGGTAGTTAAATTTCTTTTTTTTTTTTTATGTAATCTGCCAGGCTTATTTTAACTCTCCTTCTGATACTCATTTCACGTTTAGTTGTTCATTTCCTCCTGAGGATGCTTGTCAATCAACTAAATTGAAATGTCATTTTGACCTTTAATTTGAAACAATTTTCTCTTTTCTTCATTTCTTTTTTTCTCTGTAATTCAAATTAAAAGCCAAAATCACTGCTATTCAAAACCTCCATACTAATTAATGCTGGAAAATAACCCACTCACCATTAAATTTCGATACTTTATCATTGCAGAGGTGATTCAGTTGAGTCTGCCTGAAGATCAGAGAGTAAGCACTACGGCTGCCACCGTGGGACAAAGTGCTGTTCTGAGCTGTGCCATTGTGGGAACGCTGAGACCCCCTATCATATGGAAGAGGAACAACATTGTTCTAAATAATTTAGATCTGGAAGACATCAATGTGAGTATGTGAAACAGATGCTGTCAAGTACGTGCATCTTGCATGGTTTACTTCAGGCTCTGCAGTATCTGGGGAACAAAAATACTGGTTACAAAATAGAAGAGAGTAAGATTGTATATCTATTCTACCAGTTGGTAGGTGCCCAACAGAGCAGCTGTAATTATGTATATCATATATTATTGATATAAGAAGATTATGTATTTGTGAATTAGTATGAGAATATATCATCACAACATTTTTATAAATATCTCTTTAGTTTTAAAATGTATATTGTCAGCTTAGTAAATTAACATTTGATAATTATTTCAGCATTTAAGCTCAAATTTGCATGAATGAAATTGTGCTCATTCAGAGTTCAAGAATATAATTTAAGACTTCCACACATAAGACGTGGGATAATGTACATGAGTATATGTTGTATGTGTGTGTCAGAGTGTATATGCATGCCTGTGTGTATGCATGTGTGTTTAGACTTATTAAAAGTTGCTGGGGAAGAGTAATATTTAGTTACCTGATATATAAATTACATTTTGTAAAATATGTATTTCTTTAGTATTAAATATGTCTATTAACTTAGGAATATATAATGCTAATTTACAGAACATATTCTAGGGGTACTGTTTGAATTGATTCCCAGCCTTTAATGGTACTAAGGACAAATGTGATGGAAGGCATATACATATACATATACATATACATATATATTTCTGTACCTTTTGGTCTTCTACCATACATATATTAATTCTTAAGAAAGAAATGCTTTAAATGATAGTGTATTGTGCACTTGTTAATAAACCCCAGATACATAGGGAATACATTCTAGAAAGAACATGTGTTTGCACATCTCTGATAGCATAACTTTCTCTGATGAAATAAATTTGCAATAGGAGATTATGTGGAGTTGAGATGCAGCTTTATTTCAAATCATTGATATTTATATTTTTCAATTTTTTTTATTTTATTTATCTTTACTTTTGGTAATTTCATACATGTTAAGGCATCTTAATCTTATGCACCCTTCAATTTTTTTACAAATTGTACAAACACTACCAACCCCCATATCTGCTATTCAAGTTCATGTCCTTGTTTACTGTTCTACAAACACACACACACACACACACACACACTTATCCTGAAAAATTTAATGCTGCATACAGACACATGAGCCTTCAGCTGACCATCAGAAAATGGCAGTCTACCAGGTGCCATATTCCTACACCCCCCCCCGACCCCGACTCTCTCTCCCTTCAGCAATTCTTGAAGGCCTATAGCTTCTCAATTATGGCTGGATTATTTTGAGTTCTTGCCCTATCCATACTGGGATATTGACGGGTTGGGTTATTTGCAGGTCTTGTTCATGCTGTCACAGCCATTGAGAGTTCATGGGTACACTATTTTTGTCATACATAGATGTTATTATTTCCAGGCAATTTTCCAGGTCCCTGGCTTTTATGGACATCCTCTTCCACAATTATTATCTGAGCCTTGGGATGAATGAGTACAATATATATTCCCAATTCTCTAGTCAGCTTATTCTCTGCTGTTTGACCTGTCATTAGTCTCCTTTTCTTAAACCAGAGTTGCAAAAATAAGCTTCTCTGACCAAGGTTGCAAGGAACACTCTGCTATGTGTATAAGGATATGTAATTAGAAGGTAGCTGAATATTATGTTTATTTATCAATATTGTAGCAGATTCTTGCTAGGTTCTTTGGACTCTCAAACTTACCTCTCCTTTTTTCCCATATGACTAAAAGCATAGCACTCAACTACAGGACTTATTATAAAAGTAGGCTATGGATCTGTGTGTAATATCACATGTTTTAATCCCAGCATTTTGGGAGGTAGAAGCAGGTAGATCTCTATGTGTTCAAGGCCATGTCTGGCATGGCCTTAGTAGGGAGAGAATGGCATGGTTCCTGCCCTTGGTTTAGGGCGAGCAGGTGTGGGCCTCCACAAGAGTTAATGCTACTGTGGTATAAAGCCTGTTTGTATAATAGCTTATGTATTTTCAAATTCCCCCAAGAAATGTCCTCCCTGTTAATGTTAATGACTCCATGATAATTATAGACAGCATGAGTCCAGGAGGTGAAGGTGTGGCTAATGTCTCAGCAAAATGGTACATGCTGGGACATTCAGGGGAGCCCTTAAAGCTGGAAAAGAACTCTAAAAGCATGAGTTTAAAAATATGTAATTTCTCAACTATGGAAAAATATAAGGAGGCAATATGAACAGTATATCAGGTTTCAGAAATCCAAAGGAACAAAAGCAGCTGTGCTGTGGCCAACTTGTCAGAAAAATACTGAGGAAGGAGACTTGCAGGGGAGGGAGAGGGGAAGGGGGAGGTGGAGGTGGAGGTGGAGAGAGAGGGAGAGGGAGAGGGAGAGGGAGAGGGAGAGGGAGAGGGAGAGGGAGAGGGAGAGGGAGAGGGAGAGGGAGAGGGAGAGGGAGAGGGAGAGGGAGAGGGAGAGGGAGAGGGAGAGGGAGAGGGAGAGGGAGAGGGAGAGGGAGAGAGAGTAGAGTCTGGAAAGCCATATCAACACAACCTAAGCCACCAGCTTGCACCCTTGATTTGATTGTCAACGTTTTTTTTTTTTTTGTTTTTTTGCATGAAAAATTTTAATAAGAAAAATTTGGTTTCATGACAAAGGTCTCATTTATAATGTCCAACACATCTGTAAAAGAAATATCTTTGAACTTAGAATCACTCAATCCTAGCCACAAAATGCACAGATGTATTACAGGACACAAAAAGTGTATTCCAGGAAGGCTGAGAATTTGTTTTGTCTATTAGGTTCAGTCCTTAGTTTGGAATCTTGATGGCTTCTAATTGAGGCACAGTTAACATGCATGCTTTTTATCAATAAGACATTGGCTGTGGGAAGGGAGTGACCCTGCAGTCATCTAACAATCGCAGGTATTGATTTCCATTTCCATATATTTTTTGACAAAAGCACTTCATGATCTGCAATAATTCTCTTCATTCTGTAGACACTGCACTGCTGTTAAGTTACATAGAATACTAAGAAGGTTGAGATGTACCAGGAAAAATAGCAATACACACAACACTGGAGGGTATTATTTATTTCAAGTAACTGTTCCTTTAGGAAAGATGCTGTTATATCTGCTTACCAACATCATATTGCATGGGAAAGGATGCCATTGGAATCATTGGGCTGAATGGATCTGTCTGCATTCTTATTCCAATTTCTGGCCCAAGTCTTGAAAAAGCTAATCAGTGATTTTGGATTTCAAGTTATCTAGGTCTGATAAATTGAGTAAACAAAAGGGAGGGTGACTTAGAAATACAGGTACATCTTCAGGAAATATGTGGGCAGATGATGAATTGGAAGACAGACATGGCAAAATTGAGGATTGAATGCTCACTCCGTAGCTATTCTAGGGGCTAAAACTAGAAAACTCACTATCAGCAGTCCCTTAGAGACCACAATTCTTATTCTGTTTCATTTTATTTTAGAAACAATGGATTTTTCAACCCAACACAGTCTTTTCTATATCTTATTTATACTATCAATGGCTATTTTCCTATTTATTAATATATATTTCATTCTCACATAGATGAAACATTAAAGTAAAATTATATTGTACTACTCAGATTAAAATTCTAGCTTGCCATTTTTTACTACAAAGAATTCAATATAATTCAATATAGTTAAACTGTACTAAAAATATAAACATTAGATTCTTATAAAATTCAGTAATATATAACAAATATATATATGTATATATATTTATGTATATGTATATGATTTATATGTATTTATGCATATATATATAATTTTCTACCTTTACAAGAAGCCAAATACAACATAGCAATGCCAATCATATATAGTAACAAAATGCTTTCATAAAATATAGAATAAAATATGATATAATTTATATTAATATGACCTTCAACAACTTTACAGAAAGGAATACTAGACAAACAAATACTGTTCGGGTAAACTTACAATTACATTTTATAAACATATATATTTTTATTTTAAGTATGAAATACTTATACAAAGGCTTTCATGTTTATCTGCTGTTTATCTGAAGCTGGTTAACTTATGCATGGCTTTCGAGATGTGGCTTTTTACTGGCCTGACATTCAAATTATTTTGAATACTGTATTAAGTCATTTTGCTTCAAAGGATGTTCTGCATTATTTTAGTGGTATTAAATGCTGGAACTGACAAAATTACATGCAAATTTTATCCATAAACTGTGTGTATATCTATTGCTTGAACATTTTTTCCTTTGCTATCTTGTTCTATTAGATTGATATTTATATCAATCTAAATGTCAAGGGTTACAGACATCTGAGCACATGGGATTGCAAAGATACTGCTGGAATGGTTTCCCTGAAGCTAAGTCTTATATCACACCCACAATCCTGGTTTTCATCTTTAAGGACATATCAGGGTTTGTGAATACTGTAATGGCTGTAACTACCAAAGTGTAATTTAATAGTCTAGATTCTACATTAAACATCACAAAACAGGTGTAAGGTTATCTCTGCTTTTGGAAGAGTCTTTCTGGAAATATTACACATTTATAGATAGATAATATATTACAATAGCTACAGTAAGCACTGCATGGAGGTGGACGAAAGTGATTATTTAGCTAGGCACATGTCATTTCCCAGCAGTCTGTTACTGAGGTGAGAGGGGGAGATAGATATTGTTGCCAACAAGAAAGCTTTATCATTCTAAACAAGGCCATTTGAGAGGACCCATAATATTCTAGTTTATACTATCCTTTTTGTTTGCTTTGTGCTCTGGTTAAATATGATTATCCATCTGGCTTAAACCACCTAAGCAACACTAAACACAATTTATTTCCTGTGTTAAACTGAATAGGAAGACATTTGTTGGTGTGTTTGGTTTTTTTTAGCAGGACTTTCCTCTTTGCACTCTCCCCAGTTGCCTGTGGGGGCACTTTTTTCCCCTTGAATTATTATTTTTTTCACCCTATGAGCACAGAATTTAATCCACTTATCAAATAAGCCAGCTTAACTAGAATGTATACTCTTTCAAAAGAAAGTATAAAATCATTTTGAATTTTGTTCGGGAAAAGAAAAAAATGCAAATGTACTAATTTACTACTGGAATACTATGTTCTCATGCAGATTTTATGATTTATCATTCCCTGGATGGTTTTGCAAAATTTAAAACTGATCAAATATATATCTCTGGGCAACTGAGTATCTGTTTTGTGATCATCTCTGTTGATTGTCACCTGTCAGCACATGCTGAATTGGGATTCAGTTTATTCTCTTTCCTGACTTTACTAGCTAATATTTTATTGACTATCATTGGCCTGAGCTATTGATTTCTCTGATTCCATTCAGGCTCTTCACAAGTTGTTTCAGAATCCTCATGGTCTGAAACATTGTCTTCTAATACCTGTACGAATTAAACATTCTGTCATGTTTACATTCATGAGCCAATTAGTGTGTATTCATACACACATACACACACACACACACACACACACACACACACACACACATGCACAGACTTTCCTAGAAGAGGGGCCTGATAATAAGAATACCGAGGTATATTGCAGTGGGTGTCTCAATTGCATGGGACATTACATACTTCCAGAGAGATCATACAGATTTTTTTTAAATCATTGAGCATTTCCTTACTTAAGGAGAAATCAGCTGAAATTCTATAAACTTCAGCTCCAACAAATCCACAACTTCTCCATGTCCTTCGTTATTAATTTGGGATGCCTTTTTTAAAGTCACGTCGATTATTGAAGAAAGAAGGCTGAAGGCTGCAAACTTCTATTGTATGTTCTTTTTTACCCTTTTCATTGTGGTGGAAAAAAAAAAGTACTGCGAGATCAATCTTCCTAAATTTTTAAGTGCACAATAAAGTCTTGTTAACAATAGGCACACTATTTTACAGCACATTCCTAGAACTTATTTATCTTCCAGAACAGACCACTGGTAATAACTCATTTTCCTCCCACAGTCTGCAGAGACCATTATTCCATAGTATATTTCTATGATCTTGACTTTTGTAGCTTCCTCATAAAGTGGGATCATGTGGAGATTTTTTCTTTGTGACTGCCTTATTTTCCTAAGCATAATGACCTTCTGGTTTATCAATGGGGCTTATTATAAGGATGAGTAATGGGACGTCTTCTTGCTTTCATCTACTTAATAATTTCTTTACCTTGGTGTCTTAGTTAAAGTTTTTCTATTGCTGTGACAAAAATCCAACAACCTAAGAGAAATACATGTAGAGAGGGTTTATTCAGCTAATACTTCCACATTGCTGTTCACCACTGAAGAAAGTCGGGATAGGGGTTCCAACAGGTCAGGACAGGAGTTGATACAGAGGGAAAGCAGGGATGCTACTTAGTGGTTTGCTACTCATGGCTTGATAAGCTTGCTTTCTTATATAACATAAGAGTATCAGCCCTGGAGTACCATCACCAAACATGGGCTGGGCCCTTCTGCATTGATCACTAGTTGAGAAAATGCCTTATAGCTGGGTCACATGGAAACTGAGGCTCCTTCCTTTCTGATTAGTTTAGCTATGTCAAGTTGATACATAAAACTAGCCGGTACACTTGGCTACATTGAAATGTACATGAGCATATAAATATATTTTGAGTTGGTGATTACAGTTATATTGCTTGTACGTCCAAAATGGGATTGGTTATTGATATGATAATTTATTTTATAATTTCTAAAAAAGCTTGTATGTAATCTTCCATACTAGATTTATACAGTACTGTGCTATGCATTGCAAGCAAGTGTCCATAGATTCCAGTTGATATACATCTTAGACTAATTATTCTATTTTTATTTTTATCAGACAACAGTCATCCTAATGCAGGAAGTAATACTTACATTTTTATTATTGTATCTATCCTTGTTATTATTGTATGTATATGATAGATTAGTGGCATGCACCAAGGAGCTTCTGTGGAAGGCAGAAGACAAGGTTGCAGAGTCATTTATTCCCTTCCCTCTTTGCAGGGATAACAGAGACTGAACTCACTTTTTCCTGGTTTGTCTTTATTCAAGATCCATCTCTCTCTCTGGTCCTCCTTTATGGTTCAATTTGCACTTTCTATTAATGTTATCCAGCCTGAAGGCATCTGTCATATCATTTTTATATTTTCTTTGTGGAAATGTCTACTTAGTTTCTCTTCCATATTTACTTGCATTAAGAATTATTTATTATTATTATTATTATTATTATGCTAATAAGTTGAGATCTATCAAATAAATATGCTTTTATAATAGAAACATTTAATAAACTAGGCACAGAAAGAAACTGATGGTAAGTGTTACACATGGGAAGATGACAGGTGGCAACAACTCATTGATGAAAATGAGTAATTCTTCCTATGAGATCAGAAGAAACAGAATGCCCAGTTTCATATAATTCTTTACATCTCATCAGAGGCCATCTAAGCCAGTATGAGACATCAAATAGAGAAATGTAGCACATGGGGCCTCCTGCCAGATGTATGTAAAAATATTACGTAAAAATATCAGCCATGATCACTCTCATGATAGCCCCATTTCTGAAATGTTTCACAGTGCTTGTCATAGAGTTGCTCCTCATTTAAAGAAAAATGTTCCATTGAAACCTATCACAGGTGGGTTACAAGTAATTGAAATTTACATCTGAAAACAATGCAGATTCTGTCACTAATGTGGCAATTCACCAGATTCTTAAGTAGGAGAGAGAAAAACAGAGTTATGTGTCAAGCAACTAAGTGAGTGCAGTATAGGAAGGCTATATGAAGAACCAATAAAACTGGCATTGTGTGAAAGAATTTTAAGTCATCACATACATAGTATAAAGTATTAAAGCTATTTAAAAGTGTTTCAGCATTGATCAGCCTCCATGTATATTGGGATTTCTGTTGTTTTTGTGTTATTAAAGACCAGCCTTAGTCTGTGGTGATATCTGAAGGGGTGCATGAGATTATTTCAATCTTCTCGTATCTGTTGAAGCCTGTTTTGTGACCAATTATATGGTCAGTTTTGGAGAAGGTACCATGAGGTGTTGAGAAGAAGGTATATTCTTTTGCTTTAGATGAAATGTTCTATAAATATTTGTTAAAACTCTTTGGTTAATAACTTTGGTTAGTTTCACTGTGTTTCTGTTTAGTTTCTGTTTCCATGATATCCATTGCTGAGAGTGGGGTGTTGAAGTCGCCCACAATTATTGTGTGAGGTGCAATGTGTGCTTTGAGCATTAGTAAAGTTTCTTTTATGAATGTGGGAGCCCTTGCATTTGAAGCATAGATGTTCAGAGATGAAAGTTCATCTTGTTAGATTTTTCCTTTGATGAGTATGAGGTGTCCTTCATTATTTTGATAACTTTTGGTTCAAAGTCAGTCTTATTCGATATTAGAATGGATACTCCAGTGTGTTTCTTGGAACTCTTTGCTTGGAAAATTTTTTTCCAGCCTTTTACTCTGAGGTACTGTCTGTCTTTGTCATTAAGGTGCATTTCCTGTATGCAGCAAATTGCTGGGTCCTGTTTATGCATCCAGTCTGTTAGTCTATGTCTTTTTATTGGAGGATTGAGTCTGTTGGGGGCCGACTTTTAGCAGAAAGCGGCTATCAGCTTTGCAGCCATCTCGAGCCATATACCCTGACCAGAGACTTGTTTCAACAGCCTACAACAGCTGAGCACACTCTGACAAACATCTTGTTTATTCCACATATCTTGTTTTGCTGTTTAGTGACCCCAGCTGCATGGTGCACATGGTAAAGTGTCTTTAGCTGTGCTCCCCTGCTTGTGCTTATAAATACCCAGGATTTCCTTGCAATAAGAGGAGACAATAAAGGAGGAGACAATAAGAGAGAGGCAATAGGGAGACAATAAACGAGAAATGAGACTTGGTCACACACTCTGCTTTGTCTCCATTCTTCGAGTCTCTTGCCCCTTCATCCCCCACTCTCTCTCTTGCTAGACCCTGACCCATTGACCTAAGCAGCAGCTTGGGCAGGGACACAGTGGCCCCCAAGCCAGGCAGTGTTGGCCTCAACAGAGTCCATTGATGTTAAGAGATACTAAGGAAAAATGATTGTTGCTTCCTGTTATTGTTGTGTTTAGAGGTGTAATTATGCCTGTGTGGCTCTCTTAATTTAGGTTCATTGAGAGAAGATTACTTTTTTGCTTTTTCTAGGGAGGAGTTTCCCTCCTTGTATTGGAGTTTTCCATCTATTTTTCTTTGTAGGGCTGAATTTGTGGGAAAATATTGTGGAAATTACATTTTGTCATGGAATATCTTGTTTTCTCCATCTATGGTAATTTAGAGTTTTGCTGGGTATAGTAGCCTGGGTTGGCATTTGTGTTCTATTTGTGTTGTCTTAAGGTCTGTATGACATCCTCCCAGGATCTTCTAATATATATATATATCCCCTCCTGCCTCCACAGGTGTATGCCCTACCTACCCCCCTCCCCACCCTTGAATTCCTCCCCGCTCTATGTTCAGCCTTCATGGGATCAGGGATCTCTTCCTCTCCACCCATGCCCAACAAGGCCATCCTCTCCTAAGTACACAGCTGAAGTCATGGGTGCCTCCCTTTGTGCTCCCAGGCTGGTGATTTAGACCCTGGGGACCTTTGGTTGGCTGGCACTGTTGCTCTCCTCTTGGGGCCAAGAACCCTTTCAGCTCCTTCAGTCTTCTAACTTCTTTATTGGGAACCCTTGATCAGACCAATGGGTTGCTGCGAGCATCCGCCTCTGGATATGTCAGACTCCGACCAACCTTCAAGGAGACAGCTGCATCAGGCTCCTGTCAGCATGTACTTCCTGACATCCATATTGGCGTCTATCTTTGGTGACTGCACATGGGACAGATATCAAGGTAGAGTGGTCTCCCAAAGGCCCCTCCTTGACTTTCTGTCCCACACTTTGTCACCTTATTTGCTCTCTTGAGCATTCTGTCACTCCTTCCAAGAAGGGCTGAGGCATGCACACTTGGTCTTCCTTATTCATGAGCTTCATGTGGTCAGTTAGTTGACCTCACACCAGTCAGAATGGCTAAGATAAAAAATTCAAGTGATGGTAGATGCTGGGGGGATGTGGAGAAAGAGGAACACTCCTCCATTGTTGGTGGGAATGCAAGCTGGTACAACCACTCTGGAAATCAATCTTGCGGTTCCTCAGAAAATTGGACATAGCACTACCTGAGGACCCAGCTATACCGCTCCTGGGCATATACCCAGAAGATGCTCCAACATATAACAAGGACATATGCTCCACTATGTTCATAGCAGCCTTATTTATAATAGCCAGAAACTGGAAAGAACCCAGATGTCCTTCAACGGAGGAATGGATTTTTAAAAAAATGTGGTACATTTACATAATGGAGTACTACTCAGCTATTAAAAATAATGAATTTGAGAAATTCTTAGGTAAATGGATGGAACTAGAAAATATCATCCTGAATGAGGTAACCCAATCACAAAGAACACACATGGTATTTACTCACTGATAAGCAGATGTTAGCCCAAAAGCTTGAAATAGCCAAGAGTCTTCTAGCTTTCATAGTTTCTGGTGAGAAGTCTGGTGTAATTCTGATAGGTCTGCCTTTAGATGTTACTTGACCTTTTTCATCAATGGGAGGAGAGGCCCTTGGTTCTGTGAAGTCTCAAGGCCCTTGGTTCTGTGAAGTCTCACCCTCATAGAAGCAAGGAAGGGGGGATGGGATAGGGAGGTTCAGGGATGGGAACCAGGAAATGGGATAACATTTGAAATGTAAATAAAGAAAATATCCTTTAAAATAAGGAAAAATAAATAAATAAATAAATAAATAGAAAAAAAGTGTTTCAGAAATTTGTACTGAAGTTTAGCCAGTCGTATCAAGTTCCTGCAATTTGTTGGGAGAAAATCTACTAGTAGAATATGCTAACTATGACACCTAATTTTAATATTTAGAGCAACAGGAAAGTATTGTCTAGTTTTCATCTTCAGTCTCATATTCACTTTAAGTTGTTTGCAATTTAAGAAAATGTTTTTAGGTCTAAGAAGATGCTTTTAGGATGGTAATATAAGTTAGAATAAAAATGATTTAAGTGCAGATCTCTAAACTCAACAAGATAAAATAGATAATAATGTACTATCTCCTAAGGAGTTAAATACAAATGGACTGGACATTGTGAATGTAACACTTACATGATAGTTCTCATAATTCTTTAATAATTACCCATATTGTATATGGCTTATTATTGTAAGAGAAAGAGCCTTTTACTGAATTAAAAGGGGATGATTTTGTGGTTGGCTTTGTGCTCTTCTGTACTCAGATGCTCAGTTCTGTGTCCCCCCGATCAGGTTGTAGCTTGTACATTGGTATTGTATTGACTGGTGTGTTATAAAGCATACGCTCCAATAATCTCTGATTAATAAAAGGCTAGAGTTTATGACTGGGGCGAAAAAAAGGAAAGCAGAATTTTCCATGTCCAGATGGACTGGGAGATGCACCTGAAGCAGGAAGAGTCAGATCAATACTAAAATGCAACTACCTTATGGATTTTGGCTGAGAAGTAGCCAGATTAGTTTGGATAAGTACAATCAACCAATAACTGCTCAGTTATTATTCCATAATCATTGATTAAATAAATATTGCCGTCTTTGTCTCATTTATTTGGGAGCTATACAGGTTAGAATGGGTCACAAAATCTCCATAAAAATACTGTAACAAAGGAAACAGTAGGTAGAAGAAGGGGTTCACCATGAAGCAAGATGCAAGATGAAGTTGGAACATGAACATGTGGCCAAAAAGCCTTGCATTGAAGACACAAAGGAAATACAGGGGAACACAGCTGGCAAGCAATGGGGCATTTAACTGGTTATTAACAGCCTATCTTGGTAACAATAGTCTCAGAACCTGCCCAGCTTACATTTGTTTCTTGTTAATAAATTCTGATGGCACTGTGTTGTTTAATTGAGAGCTAAATGGGAAAGAGTAGAGTAGAAGCCCGTCTAAAATATTATACTATTTGCAATAATTTAAATAAAAATTAACAAGATTTCTCTTTATTATCTTAAAATCAACATAGCATATTTCATTCTGAGATATAATACAGAAAACCATCAAAACTAGTGATTTACTAAAAAGAATGATATTTTGCTTCTGTAGATCATCAGGTATTTACTGAACATGATAGAACATCCTGTAATTCCAGTCCTGAGATGCGTGAGGAAGAAGAATCAGAAGTACCAGATCATTTGTATTAACATCATTATTTCAAAGACAGCATAGGGTATATGAAACCATGTCTTCTAAATTAAAACAAAACAACAGAAAACAAACAAAAAACAAAATGACTGTCCCTTATGAATCTAACATAAAATAGCAATGTTATTTTAAATTATATAAAATAAATTATTCATGATATTTTCATTTTTAGTAGAATATATTGTTTTTTCATTTTTCTTTTATTGAAAACATATCATTTTCTCATAAAATATATCCTGATCACAGTTTCCCTTCCCTCTAGTTTTCCTAGTTCCACCCTATTTCCCCTCCCATTTCAATCCATTCCAGTTTGGTTTCCCATTAGAAAGAAACAGGCTTGAAGGTGAGAACCAAACATGACAAACTAAAAAATAATTAGATAAAGTAAAAACCATCATATCTAGGCTGGACAAGGTAACCAAACAAAAAAAAAAAAAAAAAAGAAGAGTCCCAATGCAGGCACAAGAATCAGAGACCTGCTTGTTCATATGTACAGGGGTCCCATTAAAAAAATTAAATTGAAAGCTATGATTATATACACAGTGTGGACATTGTTGTTGCAAATGGAGCTACGTTGTCAGTTTGGCAAGAGCTTCTCACTTCCTTAGTAATGACATGACTTGTTTGGGAATTTCCTTGGAACTTTCTTTTTTCACAACTCCTTGATTGAATGAAAGCTTATCTCGCTACTAGAAGTCTTGTTTGGTAACAAATGATGGCCAGTAGGGACTTTATATCCACATTATTAGGAGACCTCATTAGAATCACCTCCATATATTTTAGGAAGTTTTGGCTGCACTATGTTTCCACATCATCCCAAAAATGCCCTACAATTTTAGATGTCTCTCCATGAATTTCCTCCATTATCCATATTTCCCTTTCCCAACTTACTCTTCTATCCTATCTGCCCCATCTACCCATAAAATTTAGTTGATGTCTCCCAAAGTACCCTCCCTATACTTTTTTCCATACATATGCAGTTATGTATTGTAGATTGGTTTTCATTTAGTGTCAAATATCCACATATAAGTGCAAATATATCATATTTATCTTTCTTTGTCTGGGTTACCACACTCGGGGTACTTTTTTGTTATTGTTGTTATATCCATTTGCCTGCAAACTTTGTGATGTCATTAACAGCTAAGCAATATTCCAGTGAATAAATGTACCACATTGTCTTTATCCACTCTTCTGTTGACGGACATCTAGGATATTCCAAGTGCTTCCTAATAGTTTCTGGATGTTATGAATAGAGTAGCAATGAACATGGTTAAGCAAGTGTCCTTGGGGGAAAGATAAGGCATCTTGTGAGTGTATGTTTAAGAATAGTATAGCTGGATCTTGAGCTAGATTGACCCCAAATTTCCAAAGAACCATAATATAGTTTTTTTCACAGTGATTGTATGAACTTGTATTTCCTAAAGAAATGGATAAATGTTTGCTTTTTTCCATATCCTCCCAAGCGTGAGCTGTCCATGTTGGTCATCTTAGTCATTCTGAAAGGTATAAAATGGGATCTCAAAGTGGTTTTATTTTCCTTTTTTTCTGATGGCTAAGGATGTTGAGGATGTCTTTAAATATCTTTCATCTGTCTGAGAGTCTTCTATTGAGAATTCTGCGTTTAGATCTGTACCCCATTTTTTGACTGGCTGATTTGTTGTGGTTTAGTTTTTTGGTATATAGTTTCTTCAGTTCTTTATATATTTCAGATATTAGTCCTATATTGGAAGTGAAGTTATAAAATTTGTTTCAAATTTTATAGGTTTCTATTTGATCTGACTGATAGTATCTTTGTGTAGCTTTTCTGTTTCATAAGGTCCCATTTATTAATTGTTGATCTTATTTCCTGTGCGATCAGTGTTCTGTTTAGGACATCTTCTACTATGTTAAAGAGTTCAACGCTAATCCCCACTTTATCTTCTATCAAGTTCAGTGTTTCTGGCTTTGTTGATTGCTTTAATATCTATTTGGACTTGAGGTTTATATAGGGTGATAAGCAACCAGTTTGACCACAGGTTGAAGATGTTATATTTTTTCCAGTGTGTATTTGCAGTTTCTTTATCAAAAATCAGTCATACACCAGTGTATAAATTTTATGTTTAGTACTTCAGTTTAATTCTATTGATCAACGGGTCTGCTCTTATGCCAATGCCCTGTTATTTTTATTACTGTAGCTCTGTAATACAACTTGAAATCAAGAATGGTGAAATATACTGCAGCTTTTTTCTTGTTCAGAATTGTTCTGACTTGGAATTTTTGTGTTTCCATATAAAGTTGATAATTGTCCTTTCAAGGTCTGTAAAACGTTGTTTTAGATTTGTGATATAGGTTGCACTGAATCTGATGGACACTGTTTTTACATCCATTTTGTTAACCTGTATTTTTTTTATTAGGGAATTAAATACATTGATATTGAGTGATTATCAATGTTCAATTAGGATTAACAATCCTAATTGAACAATCAGGATTGTTAATTCCTGGTATATTGTTGTTGTTAGTTAGGGTGTGGCCATGGGAGTGTGTGTGTGTGTGTGTGTGTGTGTGTGTGTATTTGTGCGTGTATACATGCACCTGTGTGTGTGCTTCTGTGTGTGTGTACACACACACATGTGTGGGCGAGAGTGTGTGTCTATGTGTGCTTCTATCTCTCTCTTTTCCTTAATTTACTGGTTTAAGGTTATTTATTTCCTGTGTTTTCACGGGTGATGTTAACCTCCTTAGATTCAAGTCTTTCTTCTAGCCCCTTCTATAGGGCTAGGTTTGTAGATAGAATATATTGTTACATTTCTATTACCATTGTAGTGTAGTATTAGAAAAAAAATCTCCAAGTCAAGGGAAACATGCACAGGGTAGGCCAGAATTTCTACTTTTGATCACCAACATAAAATATGTAATATACATTAATTTACCATCTACATCAGTCATATAATTTTTTAATGATATATTTAAACACAAACATAATTTACTCTCACCAATTGAGAATTAGTATCTCAGATGTTCTTCAAGAATTTAATCTTACAATCCTTTTTGCAACATAATGAAACCATTATTGTTCTTGGAGTTTTACATATTTAGCAAGAGTACCTTTTATACTCCACCTCTGACTGTAATTATAATATCATGTTGACAAGAAATAAGGATCTGACAAGCTTTAATCCAACCTTACATGGTACAATGGTAACTCACAAATTTATTAGTTATTTACTTAGCATAAAAGTGACTTATAATGGATTGACATTATCATTTTGTAAGTAAACAGTTTTATAAATAAAACCTAGGATATATTTAAAGGAAATAATATGAATATTCCCTTAAATTTATTGAATTCCAAAGCCTCTGGAGATGGCAATATAGTAATAACATTCATTATAAAGGAATGAACATATAAAAGGAAATATATAAATGATGTCTTAATAGTAAAAATGAGTCAGTTTTGTTTAAAGTCTATTATTACTAATGAACAATTATCTTTCCTAAAATCCCCATATATTTATGGAACATTTCAAGGTATTTAACATCCATAAATTCATATAGTCATTATTTTATAGGTGTTATGAGAGTGCTTAAGGTTTTTAGTCTTATTTTCTATTTAAAAATTATAGTAGATATTAGAAATTATCAAAGATCAAAGTAAATTTTATCCTTTGTTGTACATGTTCTAACTCTCCCGTCTTAGAAGTTTTCATATCTGTACATTTGGCTAGCAACAGTTAAATACAAAGCTAATTCAGTGGGTGAACTTTCTTGAGTATTAGATAACAGAAAAAATTCTGCAAATAATGCCTGTCCTATAGGCAAGATTTCTCAGTATGACACTATGCCAGTTACATTATATTTATTTCAGAATCATACTGATATTTTAAAGAATATTTTTATGCCCTGTAACTTAATTGAATAAAAAAGAAAGCTATTATTGAAATGCTTTTGTAATATTATAAATATCAAGAACAGAATATGTTTGCTGATAGGCTTAAACATTGCTAATATTTATATGACACTAGTACATTTTTTTTAAACAACCTCAAGCCTAACATGGACTTCTGCCTATCAGCTGATAAATTTAGAAACATTACCTCATTATTTTCTAGGCAACAGTATACAGACATGGTTGTCTCCTCTTTACATTGCTACCTACTCATTTGAACAGAAGATATATTACACATCTAAAAACTGTTCCTGAGAAACATTAAGTTGAAACATATCTTTAGTGCTGGGCAAGTACTAGTAACTCAATCATCTTTTCGTATGTGACTTTCCTATTTCATTTGTTCTCTTTTACATTTACCTTTTCATTTGCTAATAATGTTTAACTGTAGGTGGATATTTTGTTAATCAAAGGATTGAATATCAACTCAAATAATTTAGAAAATTCTATATAAGCCCAACTGACTATTTCACAGGAATGTTCCAGATTTCATTCACATTCAAAATGGAAAATAATTGGTAAAAAAGTATTAAATGTATCTCAGATTTAATAATTCAGAAATATAATGCAATGATAAAATTGCATTATAATACCAAGTAGCAGGTGCTATCTGTATGCTGTTGAAACAAATCCCTTGTCAGGTATGATATTCCATGATTTTCTCCCATTCTGAGGACTGTTAGCTCACTGTAGATGCCATCCATCTTTTAATTATCACGTGGCATTTTTTGTATGATATATATATTCAAAGATTAGAATTTATAAGTTGTAACTATGGAACATTTTATAAAATTCCACAATTAGGTGAATAAACAAGTGTATGAAGTCAGTTTTATGAATAAAAGTGTTATTAACCTTTAAATTATATAAATGTTTAAGAATATGAAAATGTCTACTTCAATGCCTTATACAGTCTCATCATCACATCCACTTGGCTCAATTTCCCTCTATAAAATACCATAATTGTAGTGAGAAATGCCTGTTAAAATTGGAGCAGATATTGTTGTACCCAAGAATGAATCCTGGATGAGCAGACAGCAGTTTTGTGAGTCAAACAAAAGTTATTAAATGAAATATAGTGCAGATACCTTTTATCATTTCTAAACTAAAAGATCTGGAAATTTATTCTAGAATGTTCTTCTGTCAGTATATCTATTCAAATACAAGAGATAATTTGAAATTATTCTCTGAAACTTATAACAAATATGCACATAAACTTTAGAATTTGCTATTAGTAATGGGTATTCAAAATGCTACAGCACTTGTTTGCCAAAGAAGGATATATGATACCTTGAATATGAGTTAAGCTGCCAAGTGAATGAAACACAACAGTGTCAAACACCAGGGTAGTGTAATATATATTTTGAATATATGACAAGAATGAACGATGGACTTACGAACTGAAAGAAAAAGAGGAAATTGTAACTTTGGTCTTCTGCATAAGAGGTAAAATACTTCTAAAAGAATATAAGAGACAGTTCTTTCTGCAGGCATTATTGTGTAGTCAGAAATGAGAGACTCTTACTCAGGAGACTCACACAGGACAAAATCACCTGCTACAGCTGGTCTTGCTTTAAGTGTCCAACAGATATCAATACTTTTGAACCATGACTTAAAAATACTCACTGTGGGCCCTTGAGATGATCCAATAAGTAAAGCACATGCTGCTAAGCCTGATGATGTCAATGTGACTCCACATGATGGAAAGAGACAACTGCCTCTCACAAGTTGCAAATATGTTATGGGAATTCTTGGGTAAGAGAATGTGTGTGTGTGTGTGTGTGTGTGTGTGTGTGTATGATAACTTCTAAAAAATAGTGATAATCAATGAGATACATTTCTTTCTCATATTGGTGTTGTGATGGAAAAATCATAAGTGAGGTATGCTAGTGTAATCATATGCTAGTATGTGATATGGCTGCTGTAAACATGTGATTCATAATTTCAAATACTGATTAAAAATAGGTAAGGAAAGTTTTCTTCCAAGTGACTCAAAAAAGATCAGTGTCATTGGTAAAAACAAAGACCTTATTTTCTTATTTATAAAAACAAAGACCTTATTTTCTTATTTATATTACTATACAATTACTAGAAAGTGCTTATCTTCAGATAGGTTATATGCTACAAAATGATTCATATTATAAGATGTATTACTAATATTTATATAGTTTATACCTAACTGATTATTAATATTCTTCATATATACAATACTGTGATTAAATATTTGACCATCATATCAGGTTAAAAGTTCTAATTATGACTTTGAGATGACCAAGATGAGCATTATGTATTTCTCACTATATAATAGGAAACTATCATAGAGTAACTATTATACTTGTGATGAGAAAAATGCTGCTTCCTATGGTATACTGGCTACATGGTATGGAGAAGAAACCTGGGAAGTGGTGAATGAAATCACTCTTTTGCAACTGTGTCATTTTCTGGACAGTAATTTTGTTTGTAGATGGAAAGAGACAATTCTTGCCTAGTGGCTACCACCGCACAAACTGGAGTAACAAGGATGCTCAAATTCTTCTTAGAATCCATGACAGGAAGCTGTCAGGAGCAGACAGGGCTCTAATTAAAATGAACATTAATATAGAAATATTTGTAATGTCAATGTTGTGGACTTCTGACATTTTGAAAACCAACTATCCATGTAAGGTAACCAGGACTGTTGTCTGTTAACTCCACTCAGCTATTTCTAAATAAAATATGGAAAACAACCTAACAATAAACTCCAAGCCATGAATTTGCTATAGACCCTTAACTCATAGGCTAACCGTCCCAAATCAGTTTTAAAAAGTTAAAGAAGGACTGGGGCTAAGCCTTGTATTCCTACATGTGTTATACAGGCACAATGCCCATGAGAGTATCAATATTCATCTTACTTTTATATCAATAAGAAGCTCGTACAAATGAAAACCTTAAATTTGAAATCAAAGTAAATTTTGTACCATTTAAGAAATTATAACTTCATCTTGATATTAATTATACAGATTTCTACCAATATGTTATGGCTATGCAATAAGTCCTAGCTAATCCTCCCTGTTCCAACAAAACCACTACTTTTCCCTAAAAAGACAGACCAATATTAATCACCTTAGTCCCCAAGCCCAGGGCATAGGGACGCTGACTCTTCATTAACTTCTTCAAGCTGATTACGGGCGTTGAGATATATCTGCCTAGACAGAGTAATCAGCCCTTAATAATTCTGCATCACTAAGGTCTGTCAGATGATTCTGGGACAGAAGGCTGAAGATTTGATGCTCCAATGTTTGGTAGTATAGGGGCTTTCCAGGAGTTCAGCGGTCGCTATAAATTGGCTAAGTTTAGAAGCTATGCTTAGTGCTTCCCATAATTTCAGTTAACTCAGTCATTCTGGATTTCTGATGGGGTTGAAGACCTATAGTCTCATAGCCAATCCTGGCTATTTACTTTGAGAGAAAAGATCTGAGTGGATGGTTTTCAGCTGACATTCATTCTAAAGCCAAGAAAACAGCCAAGTTCAAAAGTAAGTGTTTTAGTTAGAAGAGATGACAGAGGTTCTGGTTAGTCAACAAAATGATGGACTGGGTATTAGGACTATTTTGTACCTCACTGGTACAATTAGGAATAATTATGCTCTAATTGTGTTTTGAGAGAAAAGTTTTATTTTAACAGGAAGGGTGATATGTAGGAGGAGCTAAGGGGAAGGAGTACTGAGAGGAAGAGATGGAGTAAGGAGAGGAGAAGATAAAGGAGTGGAGAAGCTAGGTGATGAGAGAGAAAAAGAGAGGGGGGAGGGCATGAAGGCAGATTTTCACGTGTCTCCACCAGTCAAAGATAGTTTATATATCTAGGTTGGGTATTGGGTTACACTTCTGATTAAGCATTACCAAACTTATAAAGCCTTTGATTAACATTTTTAAAAATTATATAAAGGAAAAAGGAAAAGGGGGCATGGGACAGGGGTTTTCTAGGGAGGGGAAATGGGGAAAGTGGATGGCATCTGAAATGTAAATAAAATATAAAATAAAAAAAGAGAAATCACTCTTTGAAAAAACAAAGAAAGCATAAATGTTTTACTGAATATATGACAGTGATTAGTAGTTATGATAGTTACAAGAATAATGACTATGTCATAAGCCAATGGGTTACAGAGGCCTCCATTTTGAAGAAATACTTTCATGGCTAAGGATGAGTTACTTTGTGCAATTTCTCAGATTTTCCAGATGGGCCAATCTTCAGTATAGGAGTCATCATGTACTTAATTTTCAATTATGCAATATCTAGTATGCAAATAAAGGCAGTTGTGGTTGATCAGTGTTCAGTCCTACATACATGATTACAGCTTCATGGGCCCCAGTTACAGCATTTCTCAGCTAACAGCTGGGCCAGACACAAGATATAAGTGTTTGAGAGTTCTGAATCAACCTTGTATGGAAATTGTCTGTTCAGATCCATTCTATTGTTCTGCTCCATGAGTAAAGGCCTTTCTTCTGTGTCATCTTTGTTTTCTAGGCAAGAACTTCTTAAAAGCTAATTTTTAGTGGCTCATTTGAACTGAAGAGAACTATATTGCCAGGTACAACAGTGGCTATTTGCTAAGATCAAGCTAATTTGTGTATAAGACAAAAACTTAATGTGAATGATAATTAAGAGGCTAAATTATAGAACATGCTAATAATATCTGCACTGTACATATTTAACAAAAAGTCTGTAATTGCTAGGAATCAGATTAACAGACATATAGACAGTGAACCAGATCACTGCCTTGAGATACTACACTGAAGAACCATGGCACTTAATAAACATGAGAATAGGAAGCAATGGCTAGGAAAAGAGAAATACTAAGAGAAAGTTTGAAACTTGTCTCCAAAGCCCTCCTTTTCCTTACTGTGAGGTCTCAGCAAATGTATCTAAGAAAGACTCCCCAGAAGGTCCTCATTAGGAATGCAAGAAGAAGGGATTCTGACCTTTGGACCACACTTTCAATGGGAAGTAATAAACAGTCAGTGCTTTAATATTTTGTAACAATGATACCTTCCCTTCATAAGAGGTTTCAGGTCAAAGTTTTATACTTGTTTATGGGCAGGCCTAAACCCTTGCTCATAGGTTTTTGTCAATGAGTCAGACTCCTCAAGAATTTTACCATAAACTACCAAGAGGTATCCTGGCATAGATTATGGGAAAACAATATTTCTTTCATAGAAGACATTTTTCTTTTTTTTGTTGTTTTTTTTGTTGTTTTTTTATTAAAACATTTTTATTGAATATTTTATTTACATTCCAGATGCCATCCCCTTTCCCCAATTCCCCTCTCTAGAAAACACCTATCCCATGCCCCTTTCCCTTTTTGATTTTATACAATTTTTTTAAAAAATGTTAATCAAAGGTTTATAAGTTTGGTAATGCTCAATCAGAAGTGTAACCCAATACCCAACCTAGATATATCAACTATCTTTGACTGGTGGAGACATGTGAACATCTGCCTCCATGTCTCCCCCTCTCTTTCTCTCTCTCATCACCTAGCTTCTCCTCTCCTACTTCTCCTCCTCTCCTTACTCCTTCTCTTCCTCTCACCTTAGCTCCTCCTACATATCACCCTCCCTGTTAAAATAAAACTTTTCTCTCAAAGTAAATAGCCAGACCTTAGTGGTGCAGAATTATTAAGGGCTGATTACTCTGTCTAGGCAGATATAATCAGTTGACTATTCTGCAAGTTTGTCCATTTCTGGACAGTAATTTGTCTGTAGATGGAAAGAGGCAATTCTTGCCTAGTGGCTGTCTCACCAAACTGGAGTAACTCCAAAGATGCTCAATTTCTTCTTAGAATCCAATACAGGAAGCTGTCAGGAGCAGACAGGTCTCAAATTAAAGTAAATATTACTACAGAAATGTTTGTAACATCAATTCTGTGGACTTCTGACATTTTGAAAACCAACTATCCTTGTAAGGTAATCTGGACTTTTGTCTGTTAACTCTTCTCAGCTATTTCTAAATAAAATATAGAAAACACCCTAGAAATAAACTCCAAGCCATGAATTTGCTATAGGCCCTTAACTCACAGGCTAGCCATCTCAAATTAGTTAAGGACATTAAAGAAGGACTGGGTCTAAGCCTTGTATTTCTAAATGTGTTATACAGGCACAATGCCTATGAGAGTAACGATATTCATCTCACTTTTATATCAATAAGAAGCTCATACCAATGGAAACCTTAAATTTGAAATCAAAGTAAATTTTGTACCATTTAAGAAATTATAACTTCATCTTGATATTAATTATACAGATTTCTACCACTAGGTTATGGTTATGAAATAAGCCCTTGCTAATCCTCACTGTTCCAACAGAACCATTACTTTTCCCTAGAAAGACAGACCAATATTAACCACCTTAGTCCCCAAGCCCAGGGAATAGGGGCACTGACTCTTCATTAACATCTTCAAGCTGACTACCGGCGATGAGATATTAGAAGGGGGTGGGAGGAAGAGTAAATTGATAAGCCTCTGACACTGTGTCTTCACTTCATCCAGATGGAATTCTAGGACACCAGAAGTTTGAGCAGGTCTGCTCAGCTTGCCTGATGAGTAGATACACCAAGGCTGTGTATTCTGCAATATACAATTCTCAGAACAAGTTTTGAAACAACAAAGATTCAACTAACAGACCACATGAAGCTCATGAAGAAGGAAGAACAAGTATGAATGCCTAGGTCTTACTTAGAAGGAGTAACAAAATACCCAAGGGAGCAAATATGGATACAAAGTGTCGGGGTGGCGGGGCACACCCTCATAGAAGCAGGAGGAGTGGGGATGGGATAAGGAGCTCCTGGGTGGTGGGGGGAATGGGGTAAGGGGATAAAATTTGAAATGTAAATATAATATCCAATAAAAAAAGGAAAAAAAAGAAAAGTTGTTAGAACCAACATCTTTAATAAAATGTCAGCCCTCTTAAAAATTATCTTGACATTTTTCTCATATAATAAAAAATCATGTGTGTTAATGTGAAATATTATGACATCACTGCCATATATTTTACAGAATCTCATAGTATTTTTATTCCTTACTAGAAAATCTATGACTTACAATCTTTACTGTAGCCTATTATAAAATATAGAGCCAGAAGTAGAGTCACATGTCATTTGAAAATAAAAACCTGTGTCTAGTCATGTCATAGACCTTAAAGGAAAACCTATTATTTTTGCTAAATGGACACAGTCTGAAACCAATGTCTAATAATGTCTTGCTATACCTATAGCTTAATAAAGCTTCAAACCCTCTTTTTAAAAGACCCTATTAATTATAGATAGTGATTAATACAGAAACCATGGATGGCCCAGTACTAAAGGGAATATTTATATCGTACCCTTTCCTTCCAAGGCTCATGGATCAAGAAAATGGGCTTTGGAGATTCTAAACGCCAGAGGTAGTGAAGTGCAAGTAAACAGTGTCTAACAAACACAACAGGGCAGTTGCACATATAAACCTGATTAGTTGTAATAAGCTACACAAGACCTATACATAGTAAACTTATACCAAATCACAACATGTAAGAATAGCTGACCAAAATCTCCCACTTATAGCTGAAGAACTATTGGCAATTAATAGCTCCTAAGATAGGTAAAGTTAGGCTTCTTCAATGACATGACCCCTGGTGGGTCCATCACACTCCAGTGGACAGCCACATCCCCAAGAATATAAGGGCAGGAGAAACTAGAATCACACTGTTTCCAAAACACAATTAGATTGAATGTTACTGGTTAAATTCACTTTTGAAGTTTCATAGGAAATTATTTAAAAAAAAAAAAAAAAAAACTAAACGAAAAAGAAAAGAAAAAGTAATGTGATGAAACTGAAGACACCTGATTGGGACTTCTGTTGGATTCTGGTCCAGATAGAATATAAACATCATTGTCTTACTAGAGTGCTAAGGTAACTCAGATTTCATGGGTAAATATTGAAAATTTCTGTTTCCCTTGAACTGGGTGTACAAACATCTTTACTTAACTCTTCTTATAAGTATGTAGGTCCTTACTAGCTTGCTACGTTATTAATTATGAAAATTATTTCCATATATAACATTAGTGAAACATTAGTGAGCTAAATATGATATTTACTCAGAATCTAGTGATTCACTCTTTCTGGAGACCAGGATCTTCTTTTTCTGGCAGGTCAGTAAGTCTGAACCCTGACTCTAGAAATGAGTAAGTGAAAAGTGTGACCAAGGGAATAAAGTTGGCATGGCCATCTGGATAGGAAGTTCAAAGGAGAGAATTTCTAACTAGAAATGGAAATTTCAAATTGATGTGCATTATGAAATTAAAGATAAATTTCATTGGAGTTTAATGTTACATTTAATGATCTAAAGTGGTTTAAGATGTCCTTTTGGCATCTCTTTGCACATAAAATAGATTATGGCTGCTATTTATCTTTGGTTAATTTAAAAAGGTGAAATAACTAACTGTGATATTATATTATTTGTTAATTTGTCATTAGACTTAATTTTTAAAATCAATCTTGTTTGTGTATTTCCTTGAATGATTTCTATCAATATCATTATATTTCTGTATGATGTATAATATTTTCACATAAAAATCACATTTGTTAGGACTCTACTATCATTTTGTTACTTTGTTATTAGTTATCAAAACAAATATTTTTAGCAATTCAACTTATAGATTTATACATTTGCATATTGAGTATATAGAATAAAACAGTAAAATGGAACTGTGTAAGAGTGAGATTCTACATGCAGTGCTCACTTATAAAGCACCATTATTGGATCAGGTTTTCTTTTCTCATGAGGAATAAGGAAATAAGTTAAAATTATTTATCAGACCAAAATCAAGAATGAGGAGTGGGAGATACATCCAGATTTAAAAGCTGAATTGGTTGGTTCCAAACTCTACTTAATTTTTCTTTGTGGGTATTTTCTCATTCTTGCCTATTCCTTCTCTTTATAATAGATTTGAATTAAGAATGAGTCATTTTGGCATATAGTGTCATAAACCTATTTCAATGTCTATATCTTTATGATTATACCAAAATTATTATTAATATTTTGTATGCCAGACATGAAATTATATGATTTATATACAGAAATTTGAATATTTTATTTTGGTTGATTTCTACTTTAGTGCTCAAGTATATCATTGCATAGTGCCTTAATAAATCATAGGTGAAATAATTTAATCATATACATTGTTAAACATTAATAATGATCAATATAAAAATATAATAGTTTATAAAAATTTCTTGCATTTAACTACCTACTAAAATATTTAGTTTTGGGTAGAGATGCAGTGCTAGATTTTATTAATGGCAGAGCATATAAAAGGTTTTCTTGTACATGTTGCAGAAAAAATAATCATCCGAAAAGGAAACTCATTCATGGTAGGCTTGGTGGTCCAGCATTTTTATTCCATTACTCAAGAGATGACAATAGAAGTATTGGAATTATAATTCAGTTTCAGACACATCATAAAATAATTATTTCAAAACAACTACGGCAGCAATAACAACAATAAAGAAACAAAGTATATTTTTATTGTGTGGTTGCTTAACAAGCCCAAGACTCCTGGTTATATTCTGAACATGACCAAAACAGAACTAAAAGAGATGAGCTTACTAATTTTTAAGAGCTTTCCTATCAAAAACACATTCCTTAATTTTTTGAAATAGTAATATTAAAACTCACAATATAGAGAAATAGTAACATCACATTGTTGGAAAATTACATTTAAATATATTTAAAGAGATTTTAAAAAGTTATCTGAAACACTCAACAAAGGGGAGATAGATTCTGTAGAGGCCATATCTAGTGGTTAGGCACAGCCCGTGGTTGAGGGCCACCCACCATCTCAAAAATATTAACCCAGAATTGCTCCTGTCTAAAGGAAATGCCGGGACAAATTGTGGAGCAGAGACTGAAGGAAAGACCACTTAGAGACTGCCCTACCTGGGGATCTATCACATCTGTAGGAACCAAACCTAGACACTATTGCTGATGCCCTGAAGCCCTTGCTGTCAGGAGCCTGGAATAGTGGTCCCCTGAGAGGCTCTGTCAGAGCCTGACAAATACAGAGGCAGATGCTCACAGCCAACCATTAGACTGAGCTCGGAGACATCAATGTAGGAGTTAGAGAAAGGACAGAAGAAGCTGAAGGGGTTTGCAACCCCATAGAAAGAAAAACAATATCAACTAACCAGACACCCCAGAGTTCCCAGGGACTAAACCACCAACCAAGGAGTACACATGGAGGGACCCATGACTCTAGCTGCATGTGTAACAAAGGACAGCCTTATCTGGCATCAATGGGAGGAGAGGCCCTTGGTCCTGTAAAAGCTAGATGCCCCAGTATAGAGGAATGCCAGGGCAGTGGGGTTGGAGTGGGTTGGGGAGCAACCTCCTAAAAGCAGGGGAAAGGGGGATGGGATGGGAGGTTTGCAGAAGATAACATTGAAATATAAATAAAATAACCAAAAAAGTTATTTATTTTACATCCCTCTTACTGCCCTCATCCCAGTCACCCCTCATTCCCTCCATCCCTGCCTGCCCTTCTTATTTGATTTGATAGAAGCCACTCCTGGGTATTCCTTCACCCTGAGATATGGATTCTCTGCAGGAATAGACACACCCTCTCCCACTGAGGCCAGACAAGGCAATCAAATTGGAAGAACTTATCTCATGGACAGGCAACAGATATTGGGATAGCCTCCACTCTCATTGTTTGGAACCAATATGAAGACCAAGATGCACATCTGTTACATATGTGTGGTGTCTATGTCCATCCTGTATATGCTCTTTGGTTGGTAGTTCGGTCTCTAAAAACCATTAGAATGCAGGTCAGTTGACAGTGTTGGTCTTCCTGTGGAGTTTTTATCTCTTTTAGGGTGACATTCCTTCCCATTACTCTTCATTAGAGTCCCCAGATTCCATCTCCTGTTTGGCTGTGGGTGTCTGAATCTGTCTGAGTCAGCTGCTGGTTAGAGTTTCTCAGAGGACAACCATGATGAATTCTTGTATATAAACATAACAGAGTAACATTAATAGTGTCTGGAGTTGGTGCTTGTCATAAGGATAGGTCTCAAGTTGGGCTGGTTATTGGTTGGCCATTCCCTCAGTCTCTGTTCCATCCACAGTCCCTGCATTTCTTGTAGACAGGATAAGTTTTGTATTGAAGATTTCCTGGGTGGGTTGGTATTCCTGTAGCTTGACTGAGGTTCCTGCATAGCTATAGGAGTGGACCTCTTCAGGATCCATATCCCCAAAACAAACCCTGGGTCATAGTTAAGTGAGCATTAAGGTAATGCTCACTGATTCTTGAGTGCTTCCCTTATCCTAAGTCTCTGTCAGATCCTGGAGATGGCCCGTCACCTCCCCATCTCCTTCAGCTGCAAATTTCCTTTAATTTTCTTGATCATATGGCCATTTTTTCTGTTCCTCTAACACATGATCTTGCCCCCTGCCCTTGTCCCTCTTCCCATCTCCTCCCCAACCCAGTTCTCCCTTTCCACCTGCCTCTTATGACTGTTTTATTTCACCTTTTAAGCACTTGTGCCTTTCTTGTTATCTTGCTTCTTTGGGTCTGTAAACTGTAGTGGGGCACCCAGTATTTTATAGTTAATATTCACTTATAACTGAGTATATACCATGCATGTCCTTTGGGGACTGGGTTGACTGACTCAGGATGATATTCTCAAGTTCCATGCATTAGCCTGAAAAATTCATAATTTATTTTTTAATAGCTGAATAGTATTTCATTGTGTAGATGTATCAATTTTTTTTTAACCCATTCGTTAGCTGAGGGACATCTAGGTTGTTTCCAGTTTCTGGCCATTATGAAGCTGCTATGAACATAATCTAGTGTCTTTGTGGGATGGTTGGGCATCATATTGGTATACACCCAGAAATGCTATAGTTGGGTCTTGAGATAAAATTATTCCCAATTTTCATAGAAACTGCCAAACTGATTTCCAAAGTGGTTATACAAGCTTGCATTCCTACCAAAGGTGGAGGAGGAGTGTTCCCCCTTTTCCACATCCTTGCCAGCATGTGCTATCATTTGAGTTTTTGAATGTTAGCCATTCTGACCCGTGTAAGATGGAATCTAAGAGCTGTTTTCATTTGCATTTTCTTGATGACCAAGGACTTTGAACATTTCTTTAAGTGGTTGTCAGCCATTTGAGATTTCTTTGTTGAAAACACTCTATTTAGCTCTGTACCTCACTTTTTCATTGGGTTACTTTTATTGTTGGTGTCTAACTTCTTTAGTTCTTTTTAAAATTTGAATATTATCCCTCTATTTGAAGTAGAATTGGTGAAGATCCTTTAAAATCTGTAGGCTGCTGTTTTGTCTTATTGACAGTGTTTTTTGCCTTACAGAAGCTTTTTTAGTTTCATAAAGTCCATTCATCAATCGTTGATCTTAGAGCATGAGCCATTGGTGTTCTGTGCATGAAATTGTCTTCTATACCAATGCATTTAAGGGTATTTCCCACATTATTGTCTATGAGATTTAGTGTATCCAGTCTTATGTTGAGGTCCTTGATCCACCTGGACTTGAGTTTTGTGCAGTTTAATAAATATGGATCTATTTGCATTTTTCTATATGTAGACAGTTAGACCACCACCATTTGTTGAAGATGCCTTCTTTTTTCCCATTGTTTGGTTTTTCTTACTTTATAAAAATTAGTTGTCTGTAAGTGTGTTGGTTTACTTTTAGGTCTCCAATTCAATTGATCAATTTATCTATTCTGTACACACACACACACACACACACATACACACACACACACACACACACGCACACACACACACACACACAACACTAACATCAAAATAACAGGAAATAACCATCACTGCTCATTAATACCTCCCAACAGCAGTGGACTCAGTTCCCCAATAAAAATACATAGGCTATCAGTATGGATACAAACACAGGATCCAAAATTTTCTGGCATAAAAGAAACACACCTCAAGAATAAAGATAGACATTACCTCACCTCAGAGTAAAGGGTTAGAAAAAAGTTTTCCAAGCAATTGGATCCAATAAGCAAGCTGGAGTAGCCATTCTAATATACAATTAAATAGACTTTCAAATAAAATTAATCAAAAGAGCCTGGGAAAGACACTTTGTACTCATCAAAGGAAAAAATCCACCAAGATGATATCCCAATTCTGAACATCTAGTCCTCAAACACAAGGTTACCACAGTTGTAAAAGAAACATTGCTAAAGCTGAAATTGGACATTAAACTCCAAACATTAATAGTGGGAGGCTTCATCACCCAACACTCACCAATAGACAGTCATGCAGACAAAAACTACATAGAAAAATAAGAAACTAACAGACACTATAAATCAAACTACCCTAACAGACATCTATAGAATATTTTAGCTAAACTCAAAAGAATATATCTTCTTCTCAGCATCTTATGGATCCTTCTCCAAAACTGACCATAAGTTTGGTCATAGAACTAACCTTACTCAATACAAGAAAAATGAAATGTCACCTCGTGTCTTATCAAAACACCATAGTTTAAAGCAGAATTTCAATAATAAGAGAAATATTAGAAAGCCTACACACTCAGGGAAATTGAACAACTCTTGATTCAATGATTTCTGGGTCAGAGAAGAAATAAAAAGAGAAAATGAGGACTTTCTAGAATACAATGAAAATGAAGGCACACATACTCACATTTATGGGACACAATGAAAGCAGTGCTAAGAGGAACTTTCAAAGCACTGAGTACCTCCATAAAGAAATTAGAAAGTTTTCATACCAGAAATTTAAAAGTATACTTAAAGCTCTGGGGAAAAAAAAGAAGAAAGTACACCAAAGACAAGTAGAAGGCAGGAAATAATCAACATCAGGTCTGAAATCACTCAGTTAGAAACAAATAAAATAATACAAAGGATAAACAAAATCAAGAGGTGTTCATTCTTTGTTGTTTGTTTGTTTTTTTGTTTTTTGAGAAATTCAACAAGTTAGACAAACCCTTAGCCAAACTGACCAAAAGACAAAGAGACAGTACCCAAATAAACAAAATCAGAAATGAAAAGGGAAACATAACAACAGACACTGAGGAAATTCAAAGAATCATTAGGTCTTACTCCAAAAGCCTGTATTTCACAAAATTGGAAAACATAAAATAAATGAATGATTTTCTAGACAGACACCACTTACCAAAGTTAAATGAAGATCAGGTAAACTATGTAAACTGCACTATAATGGTTTTAGTGCAAAATTCTGACAGACTTTTAAAGATGAGCAAATACCAGTACTCCTAAAATTATTTCACAATATAGAAACAACTAGAACACTGCCTAATTCAGTCTATGATGCCACAGTTACCCTCATACATAAACCACACAAAGACTCAATAAAGAAGTAGAACTTCAGACTGATTTCTCTTATGGACATTGATGCAAAAATACTCAGTAAAAATACTCACAAACCGAATTCAGGAACACATCAAAAAACAACTTTTTCATCATGATCAAGTAGGCTTCATCCCAGGAATGCAGGAATGGTTCAATATATAAAAATCCATCAATGTAATCCACCATATAAACAACCTGAATGAAAAAAAAAATCACAGGATTTTTTTCATTAGATGTTAACAACTTTTGACAAAATCCAAGCCCCTTCATGGTAAAAGTCTTAGAGATGAGGAATACAAGGCATGTATCTAAACATACTCAAAACAATATACAGCAAGCCCATAGCCAACATCAAAGTAAAACAGAGTAAAAGTTAAAGATAATTTTTTAAAACAGAAATTGTATTTGGAACTGACAAACCATAATCATAGCATATGATTTCAAAAGCAAGTAACTTTTCCTTTTAAATTTTATTTTAATCTTTTTATTAGTTTTTTTTTATTAGTGTTACAGTTGTACCTAATAAATGTTAGATTCTCCTATTTAAATTTCCTTGTTTCTCTGCCTCATTCCCCCTCCTTGTATTGTAACTCTAGTTTTCATGTGTTTTATATGTGTGACCAACTACATTTAAATAAAATTACCTGGACAAACATTAATGTCAACTTGAATATTGGCAAGATATCAATGTTTATACCATTAAAGAAAGTGACATCCCTTCCCAAGCTATATTTAACTATCCTTAGTTCCTAAGGGCTTGGGACCTGATGAACCTTTTGCCCTCACAGGACAAAATGTTGATAGGCCCAATGATGTGCTGTTATCATGAAGATAATCACAGATAATGTAACTTCAAGGATGTAATTGGTGTGTCTTATCCAGGAAACATTATTTTGTCCTTCTCCCCAAATGGTGGCTCTTACAATCATTCTGATGCCTCTTTCTTTATAGTCTTCAATTTTGATAAAAGCGAGACTGTTATAGATGTTCAGTTTAGGGATGAGCCCTCTGCAGTCATTTATTCTTTGTACTTTGATAAGATGTCTTTTCATTAACCACTACTCACTGCAAAAGAAAAATATTTTCTGATGAAGGCTGAGAGCTGTAATCATCTGTAGGTTAAGCGTAAGTATTCATAAGGCAATTTGCTTCCATGTCTACTTAGAAATCAATAGTTGTAGGGTTTCCTGCAGGGAACTTTTGAAGGCTATTGTTTCTACGTGATGGGTATACTATTCTCATATCTCATTAGTAGAGAATATTGTATGCTGCTGGCCATCAGAGTAGAGTTAGAATAGTATCCAGTATTTCCTAAGGCAATTCCAACTGCAGCTGCTGATAATGATGGCTAAGGGGTCCCTACAGCACAGTTCGTGGTGTTTACTGTGACACCTGCTTCACTGATACATAACAGTTGCAAACAAAGTTTTGTTAATGCAAATTTGTCCACGAATGGTTTCAACTGCTCAGAAACTGATCTATGAAAGCTAAGAATTATATTTACCATGGGTATGTGCTATGGTTTATGCCAACAATCCCATCACTCTCAAAACAGAAGCAGGAGAACTACCAGTCTGAGGTTAGCCTGAGATTCAAAAGGAGAGCCTGTCTCAAAATGCTAAAGGATAAAATCAATAAATATAAAATAAAATTATGTTCTAAGGCACAAACACAGATTAAATGTCACAATTCATATTGGAATCTTGAAATGGACACAATTTTTTTCTAATGCTTACTTTATTGCAAATGAGTACATTTTTTCCTGTTTTCTCAGTTACTACTTAATCTTTTAGTTTATATCAGCTTAATACAGAAAATAGCGGAATTATTAAAAATGATCGGCCGTTCCCATGCTACTGCCAGCACTGGTGAGACACATGGCATTAGATCTCCAAAATCTCTTCCCCCAGCTTGCTAAATTCCTCTGGCAGGTCACTACCACGCAAGCCCCCTGCTTCGAAATCCCTAAGTCCTTTGTGGCACACAACAGGCAAACCCATACTTTGCTGCCACACCTTTCTCTCTTGAACTCAGTTGCTTCGAGAAGAAAACCACACAAACTTAATTTAGAAACAATGGTAACTCAGTCTCTGGGCACGTCAACTAGAATGCTAATCTTGTAAGCCATATTAAATCTAAATGTTCTGGTGGTGACCCTAGTAGATTCTCCATAAGCCAGGAAACACTAGCAGCTACATCTTGCTCATAAACTATCTCTGATCCAAAAGGGCTCTCTTTACTCTTCTCTCTTCCCCTATGGAACCTGTAAGTACCTCCTACTAACCCAGTGTTTGGCTCCTTTATTCATTAGGGGATTGGTTCACAAGAAGTCTCCTGAGTACGTGACTCACTCCTTGTCAGCGGCCCCTCCCAGGAGAGTGGAAATTAACATCACAATGCAGATAGCACAGAGCCATCCACATCACTGCCCTAAACATTTATACTCAAGATTTACATATCTTAATGTGTTCTGTGAAATAACACACATATTGCTCTAAATCTGCAGTTCTGTTACTATATAAATCAGCTTATTTTGTAGTCTGGCAATTAAGCATAGGGTCCCACTAATGTTTCATCAACATTCTGCTATTAAGTTCTATATTCAGCCCATTTTGAGAGACCTTGTCCTCTGTCCTTTTTTCCTTGTGTGGCTTCCAATCTGGGCCTTTCATCTTGGGTCCAGGGGTTTGAATATAAACAATACATTTCAATTAAGTTGCAGGGTTATAGTTGGGGTTAGTATAGAAACTACCAAACAACCTGCGACCATGAGAAGTATGTTGGAAGAATGGTAATGGACAATGCTGGTGGTAATAACGCAGGAATAATACCAAATGTTAGCGTGGTACTAAAAAGAAACCTCAATCAGTAGCTGACCAGCTACACTGAGACTTTCTTCTTTCTGAGAACAATACTAAAGAAAAGCAAAATGAAATGATTGGCATATGGGGGTTAGAATTTCTGAAATTTCCAAGGAACACTACAAGTTTATTCTGGTTATTAGCTATTTATACAGCAAGGGTTTTCTTGATGTTACATGAGGACTTTTGCCAATATAATTAAGGAGTGAACTTTTGTGGAGATTCACAAAGCCTTCATCACCAAAAGTGACTTGGTAAAGATGAAATGTGCCTAAACAAAAAAATTAATTTAGACAATAATATCACTACAAGAACATGAAAAATAGGTTCACTGTTACCACAGCACTCACTATAAACTTCAGAAGACTAGTTTTCCCATTATCTAGGAGGGAAAGTATAAAGAACATCAACAAACAACAATAATCACACCATGATTCTTGTGAAGTGCAAACATATTCACATTAATGTATTTAAGTACCCTCAAAATTTCAATATGATAACACACAAATGTTAAAATTAAAATGTAGGTAAACATATCCATAGTTATAATTTAAAAGTACTAAAACCATTTTGTGTTCTTGATAGTATATGTGATAATGTGATGATAGTAGAATTTATTTATGCACAATTTTGTGTGTATATACTTTATTTTGAAAATAAAGTGGCCAATATATTAAATTAGATCCTCTAAATTGTTGGGTATTACACAAACATAGAATATAACTTCAAATGTATTTTTACATTTGTCTATATATTTAAACATAATTTTTGTATCCATTCTGCCTTTTGGAGCTTGTCATTGTATGGGTTTTTTTTTTCCCATAAAACTATTAACAAGTATAAAAGATAAAAACTGAACTTTTGTTTCAAAAATTTGCACATTTAAAACAAACCCATCGGAAGTTGATCTCAATAATATTTTCATTTTGAATGTGTGTTTGTGCTGGTTAAGTGTATTCTTATTGATAGTTGTTGAAACTGCCTTAGTTCAAATTCCTATCAGTGAATACAGACATAAGAGACTTTCTTTCCTTCCTTCCTTGTTTCCTTCCTTCCTTCTTTCCTTTCCTCCCTTCTCCCTTCCCTTCTTTCTTCTCTCTTCTCCTTATCTCCTTTCTTCTTTTCTTTTATCCTAGAGTTTCTTCCCTTTACTTAATGTACCTCCAAGAAATCACACAAGTGTTGATGGAGTGATGCTAATGATTTTCTTTCATTTTAACAACTCTTAAAAGAAAACTAAAAACTAAGGGCTAGACCTTAAAAGTATCAAGCTCATTGTGTTAGTTACCTGAACTTGTGAAATTGAATCTTAGAATAAGAAAACTATCATCAAGGATTTTTTACTACCAAAACTCCTGGTTTCTTAGCAGTTTTACATTAATTTTTTAAATTTTATTTTCAGCTGTGTATTTCATAAACTTCCCTTGGTTACAGGATTAAACTAAGGTTCTACACTATTCTGTCATGCCCAAAATGATCCTTGTCACAATGAGATAATTATTTTCTATTCCTGGAGTTTAGAAAATGGTTCCATTAGCATGAATTGAAACTTATCCAGTGCTTTGCCCATTAATTAAGGTGACCACATTATTATGGTATCATAGTAAATTACATTGCTTGGTTTTCAAGTAATCAAGTCATATTCCACTGCTCGTATAACCATATTTGGTCAAGATGTATTATAATTATATATTATTGCCTATATATATTATTAATAAAATGGAGAATATTTGCCTATATTCATGATAATAATTCAAAACTATTCTTGGATTTTAGTGAAAGATGACTCATTTTTATGTGTATAATATTTATGTGTCGGAATATATGAAAATGATTACATGTGTGAGTGCAGGTGCACACATACCATGACATACATGTGAAAGTCAGAGAAAAAACGTCAGCCATCAAGCCATGCCTTCTGCCTTGAAACAGTCATCCTTTGTTCCTCACTGCACACACCAGGCTCACAGGGACATGGAGCTTTTCCTGCCTCCCATCTCATTTCAGAAGTACTAGGATTACAAACACCTAGCGGATACTATGCCCCATGTTTTCTGTTCCTGGCATTCAAACTTATGGCCTCATGTATTTTCTATTGCACAATGTTTCCAGCCTTTACTCTTTTTAATGAAAAACAGTGCAAGATTGAAATTTACTCAGTATGAAGATTTACTTTGGAATCTTCTCAATCGAAATATTTTTTATGGGATAATAGTTTGATTACAGACACAATTTATTGAAGATGTCATGATTAAGATTTATAATAAGAAAGGTATTATCATCTCCCTAATTGTTAGCATGAACAGTGACATTGACCTGTAAACCCAGTATTTGGAAGGTATAGGGTGAATGATGTGTTTTAGGTAAAGCCAGTGACCTTCTGACAAACTAGAAAACCTTATTGCAAGTCTTGAGACACCTCCTGGGGATGACGATCCATAGATTGTTATATGTTTCTATCATTAACTCATACATATGTTTACTCAGTTTAAGTTTTATTAAGCTTCTTGAGTCATAATCTGAATTAGCCATTCAAATTTGAAGCTAGTAGTTGTTTCTCTATTTACATTTCCTCTATTACTCTCTCACCATTGTCTTTTGCTACTGATATTTTCTTCTGATCGAGTCTCTTAAATTTTCACTTTTAATTTTTACCTGTGTTAAAGTATCTTTATTAGCCTAAAGTAATTGTCATCTTGGAAGCTTAGTGCCTCTGTCTGTTAACCTAAACCTAGTCCTGGAAGCTTCTATCCTCCATATAATCTAATTTAGGCCTAGAATATTTGCAGGCTCTTAGACTTACTTCTGAATAAGCCCACTCTTTCTAGCTCTTTCTGAATTCTGACTGGTGGTTCAACTAAGCATTATTTTGGACACAAACTCCTCTCCAATCTGTCTGATTTAAAGGGCTTCTCTCAGCTTCTGATCAAATGGCACTGCTTGGCCTCAAATTAACTCTGGCAACTTGTTCTAATCCTCTGGGTCTTTCTTCTCTGGCTTCAACTACCACTGCTGCATAAAATGAATGGAAGTGAACTCAACTCCACTGCACTGCCTCCTGTGATAACTCACTGAATAGAACTGCCTGACCTTCTCTTCTCCTGCACTGCTCTTAAATAGTCTCCCTTTCCTTTCTGTTCTGTGAGAGGTGGGTGTATCCTATCTCTGACTCATTCTGTCAAATCTTTCTCTGATTCATTACTTTGCTTGCCTCTTGATTATATTTCACTGCCAAACCTGGGTGTTTCCATCTATAAGGAAACTTTACCCACAGTGTTTGGTATTAAAGGTGTTTACTAAAGGTGCATCTATATTGCAGCCAGAGAAACAATGCTGCTACACTAAAATTCCTCTATAATCATCATGAAAACAATTTATTTAAGGCATGATTTCTATTTTTCTCTAAGCAAATGCTCCCTTAAATTGTGATAAGCATTACTCTAAGTATCTCAGAGATTTTTAATTTAATGACTTTTCAACTTTATAATGTATACGTGCATTTTTTTCCATTTGAATTATGTACAAGCTCTTTATGCATGTATTTTTTTTTTAATACCTAACTTTACTTATAAAATAAGGACATCATCTAACACTCTGTTTTTACTGATTTTGATTTTGATCTTTGTTCCTGAATTTGGTCACATTCTCTTCTTTCTATATCTAATTGATTTTTTTACTTGGACATTAGGTAATAATACTAATAGTTTTAAAATACTCTGTATGTATGTTCTTTCTTAGAAATGTGTCCTTTTTTCAACGTAAACTCTATATAATGAGAATAATAGTGTCAAAGCACTGTTTATGTGCTTTCTTTGAGAAGTGAACATTGTTTCACTTCTCAGAACAGAGAAGTGAACAAAGGAAGATAATATGATTAATTCAAATACATCTCAAGATCCAGATTCTCCTGCTGTTGCATTCACTGCAGGAGTAGAACTCTCTGTTGTGTCCTCTATACAGTGAGTCCATATTAAAAGACATAAAAGTCAGACAGGATCATCTTCCGGTTAGAGAAGACTCTTGAATTGAATGTGATGAAACCATATTAAGAACAGTCCTAGAAATGAGATTTAAGAAATGGTGTTTGACAGGGAGGGGGACCTGCAAGGGGCAATATTTGGAATGTAAATAAATAAAATTATTAATTAAAAATTTAAAAAGTATAATATTGTGGTGGTATGAAGCAATGTCAGAAATGGGTGAAATGGGTGGAAACATCTATTTCTTTTAAATTTTGCCTGTTTACATTTTCTCTATCTGCTTTAACCTTCTCTCCATAATACAAAGAATTCTGTGCTTAAAGATAATGTCACAACAGGAAAGACTTGGCAAAAGCTCTAAATGAGCCAATACATCTTGTCATTTATAACTAGAATCTATATCAAGTTGATTGTTATGCCAAAAAAAAATGATCATTCTTTGGTCAAATACCAACATAGAAAAAGTTTTAAAATAATCATTGCAACAAAGCACAGATGACTTAAACAATTTTGAATTTTCTGATTGATTCTTATGCCTGTTCTTCAGTGTTAATAAAATTAGCAAATAATAAATATAATAAGTAAATGTGCCTGAATATATATATACACATACATAAACATCATATACATCATATACACATACACATATACATCATATACACATATACAGCATATACACATACACATATACATACATACACACATATATATGTATATACACACACACATCTATATATGTGTGTGTGTGTGTATTGCCCATTCAGAAAGTGTTTGCAGACCCTAATAGACCACCAAATAGCTGATTGTGATACAATTGCACTAGGGTCTTTATTCAAGCTCAGGCTTGGGCTCACCACCACCACTGATACAGCAGTACAAGAGGGTGAAGCCCAGAGTCCAGTCTCAAGCAAGCATTTATAGAAGCAAGCAAACAAGTAAGGGGGTATCCAGCTTGGCACAGAACTGATTGTGGGGCTAGTATGGAATTTCAGCCCTTGAAAATGATAGTTCAGTCCAGGGAGCCAAACCATAAATAAAACAATAAATATCTTTAGGTACAACTGTAACTTCTGCTTTCCTCCTGATGGTTGGTTGTTAAGAAGTATCCTAGAGACTAGTGATAGGTGAAAGCTTGTTAGAGAGTGACCTAGAGACAAGTGATAGATGCAGCTTAATAGTTAACTTGAGTTCAACTTTAGGCCAGATTTTCTAGGATGTAGCCTGAAAAAAGATGGAGTTGGTCTGGTCTCTCTCTCTCTCTCTCTCTCTCTCTCTCTCTCTCTCTATAATGTGTGTGTGTGTGAGAGAGAGAGAGAGAGAGAGAGAGAGAGAGAGAGAGAGAGAGAGAGAGAGAGAGAGATTAAGATTTTTATATATATATGAGAAATGTTAGCAGTGAGATGCAGGGCAATACAGTCAGATGTGGATTCATTTTGTATAGCTTAGTTCAGTCACTCTGGGACAACTGACTGTGTAGAGAAGACATGTTATATAGCTGTTAAAGACACCAGAGGCAAACAGAATATTTTGAACAAATTAAGAAAAAAAATGTAAGGTATTATGGTGGAGAAAAATGGGTAATTCATTTTTGGAATTGAGAGAACTTTGACATATTCTCTTTTGACAAAGATGAAAGGTTTATGGAATGACTCTCAAATATTAATATATATTCAAATAACCTTAAAAAGTTTTGATAGTTCACAGCTTTGTTCCCTCTCCAGACATCACAAGTAGCCGAGCTACATGAAGTAATCTACATTTTAATAAAAGTACTCATTAGCATTTTATGCAAGAATTACACAGATTATATTAAAATCAACAAAACAATAGCAGGAATGAATTTTAAATCAGAGACAAGAAAAAGATTAAAGAGAAAGAATTTTTTAAAATCACATACATTTTACCTACAAAGGATTTGTCTATATTACAATGGTTTCATGAGTAAGGATTTGCACATGCTGAATGCAAGATTTTGTTTTTATTTTGTTTTTTCTTTGTGTGTGTGTGTGTGTGTGTATGCACGTGTGCGCGTGCATATGTGTGTGTTTATTATAATAAGGGTGATTTAATATCAATTCTAACTTTAATTTTTATTTTTCTATAGAACTTGAGAAGTAAATAAATATATTCAGTGGAAGTATAGAATTTTAAATGTCTTTCTTAAATATAGTAATAGTCCCTCTATTCCCTCATTTAAACCTATATTCAGGTTTCTTACCTTTTCTATTAGCAGTGTCAAGAACTCTTGAATATTTATAATAAAGTTAGACTATCATGGTGTTATAGAATGTTCACTCAGAACCACTTTAGTTAATATGTTAATTTAAAGAGTCAAGAAATTTTATGGTTTTGGTTTTTATTTTACCAGAAGTATCACTGAGGATTGGTTACAGAGGTATTACTAACTAGTCCTCTGTATGCAGTCCAGTAATCTCAGCATTTATAAAGCCGAGACAGAAAGAACAAAAAATTAAGATGTGGGGATTATGTAGAGAGAAACAAATCGGACATAAGCAATCACTTAGTCCTTCATCTACTTTTAAGGTCTTAGAATGCCCTTATCAACTTTAAAGTAGAATATCAAAATGAATTGTAACAACAATAATGCACTTATACAAAATTGATAGTGATAAAGAAACATTTGTAAGAATTTCATATTTCTAAATCATTCAGTATTATGAAATATAGCACTAATACCTCTGTTGTATAGATCATAATTCAGATAAAATTAGTGACATCACTTGCATACATCCATAATTCTTGTTTCTCTTTCATTCCTTTATTCAGTATCATTTCTCTGCAACTTAATCAGTTTCTTATTCACCAAGACTGAAATTCATAATTTTCTTGTGTCCTTTGAATTAGTGTTTTGTACAATTTTTATGGCCCTACTAATTTAAATGCAAGTGAATGACTCAATTTTACCACTGATAAATCATGGTACAGAAATATTCCTTGCACAACTAGACACATTTTAGAGAAAATGAATGTAAGTGTGCAAAACTAACTTGTCAGTGTGCCAGCAGTCTGCCATATCACAACTGAAAGAAATTCCCAGCAAGACCTAAAGTTTCCATTTTTGCTTGTCTTTATTTGAGGTCTTGCCTTGTTTACCTTGAGTGGAAGAGACTATCTCTGCATTGAAGGGCTCCCCCATGTCCTGGTTGGGAGTACCTTGACTACCTTTTTTTTTTCTGAAATCTGGGTTATGCTTGTTTACATCAGTTAGACTGCTATATTTAAATTCATATATTTAAATAACACTGGGCTTAAGTGGATTAGGTGGTTTGAATATCCCAGGCCCATGGGAAGTGGCATTATTAGGAGGTGTGGCTCTGTTAGAGGAAGTGTTTCACTCTAGGGGTGGGCTTAGATGTCCTGTGCTTGGAATCTTCCTTGGGAGAAAAACTCCAGTCCTAGCTGCTAGCTGAATCTAGTCTCTTTCTGGCTACCTTTGGAGCAAGAGGTAGTACACTTAGCTCCTCCTAGAATAAGATGCCTGCCTGCACTCTGCCATGATTTCCTATATGATGGTAATGGTCTGAACTTCTAAAACTGTAAGCTAGCTCCTATTAAATATTGTCCTTTACAAAAGCCTCTTCATAGCAATAAAAGTCTAAGATAGTGTGTAAATAGGTTTTTAAGAGTTTCACCACAGGATGAACTAAAATTTATACAATATATTTTTGATATCAGGCACTATCACTAGAATACCTTTATTCATGCTTCCAGCATAAATTTTTGTAATAAAGTCCATAGTTTTGTTGTTATAGAATATTTTACTGTAGCTTGTAAAACTATTTTACAGTTGTATAATGTTGATGTTATAAATACAGTCTGAAAGACAATAGGACAAGATTCATTACTTTTTTTCATCTTTTCATGTGTTTGTGCTTGAAGCACATATATGTTCATGTATGCCTCATTTATATGTTTGCAGATGCACAGATTATGCAGGAACATGATGTATGCATGTGTGTGGAGACCTGAGGTTGCTCTAATAAATCATACCTGATTCATCTTCCAATTTATTAATTAAGTCAAGCTATCTTAATCAAACTCTTCTGGATAATACAGCTAGTATCACCAGAGAACTTGTTCTCATTTCTTAATTTCAGGACTGGAATTTCATGTGTGCCTCTGCTAGGCAGCTCTCCTGATTTCTGCTTCATCCAGGCAATTGCAGCTGTCTCAGAGTCTTCTCTGCAGTTTGTTTTGTCTGAGAGCAACTCTCAGCAGTTTTTATTGCTTACTCTTGCTTAGGAGATTGGGGGGAAAGAAGGGAGATAACCATGATATAATGAATCTGGTTAGTTTCAGGGACTTCCTGACTATTTGTAGTTGTTTATCTACTGGTTTAAGGAGATTCCTTAGAGGATGGTACTTTTCAATTTCATAGGAAACTGCTTCATAGCAACTAATATGAAAAATTCTTTAGGAGACCCATTCTCTTATGAACTCCACTGTTTGACCATAATTCCTAATCAAAGATGCTTGGTGTTTGCATTCTGGACTCCAGTTTTGAAGCGGTGTATATACAGTAAAACATCAAAGAAAAAATATCTCCCTGTTTGTTCAGCTAAGCTGCTTGACATTGGCCTAGGAGACAAGGGTACAGACATCAGCATAAAGTTTATGTATTTTTCTATGCAATGAAAACACAAGATCTTTATCTCTGATACTTCAATCTCTTGCCTTCTGTCATAATTCTTTACTAGCTTAGAAGTATGAAAAAATCCGACTGTACATTTTTATAATACCTAAATAAAATATTTTTATATAATACAATGAAACAATATGCATTTATAAAAATCTGGGTTTAAAAGTGCTATATAATAGTATACTTTATATTGTAATACATACAATGACATAATATTTTCAAAACCTTTGTATAAGAAATTCTAAAAAAAAAATCTAAATAACAAATGGTATGCCATTTAGTGACACATTTCTTCAAAAATAAAAATAAAATCATCTCACTAAGTAAAATATTATTGTTATTAATACTTCCCAAGTATTGAGCTGGAGTTAAAACACAGAAATTATAATGATTGTATTGATTAAGGCATTTACACGCTCACAGAACTCTGCCTCGATTTGAATTACTGAGTGACATACTGATTGTGACATGAGTAAAATCATTAAGAAACTGGGGATGATTAAATTATACAGGAACAAATATTGAAAATAGTTATTGATTATTCATTATCACATACTTTATCAATATTTTTTAATTTAATTTTTTAATTCACTTTACATTCTGATCGTAGCACCTCTCCCTCCTTCATTGCTTACCAGTTCCAGCCTTACAAATCCTTTTCTCAGTTGTCCCCTTTCATTCTCCTCAGAAAAGGAGAGCCTCTTCTTGCTTACCATCCCACCCTGGGACATATAATTCCAACAGGTCTAGGCACAGCCTCTTTTACTGAGGCCCAACTAAGCAGTCAAGATAGGAGGGAAAGGGACCCAATGACAGAGTCAGAGACCAAGACAGCCCCTAATCCACTTGTTAGGGGACACACATGAAGACCAGGCTGTACATTTGCTATATATGTATAGGACATCTGGTTCCAGCTCCGGGATTCTCCCTGGTTGGTGACCCAGGTTCTGTGAGCCCCTATAGTCCCAAGTTAGTTGACTCTGTGGGTCTTCTTGTGGTGTCCTTGAATCTTCAACTTGCTTTCTTCTATCTCCCACTATTCCACAAGATGCCCGAAGCTCTTCCAGATGTTTAGCTGTGGGTCTCTGCATTTGCCTCCATCTGCTGCAGCATCAAATCTCTCAGGAGACAATTATGCTAGGTTCCTGAATGCTAGCATAGCGGCATATCATTCATAGTGTCAGAAGTCGGCTCTTTCACATGGGATAGGTCTCATAGTGGGGCAATCATTGGATGGCGGTTCTCTTAGTCTCTGCTCCATCTTTATCCCAGAACATCTTGCAGGCAAGACAAATTTTGGGTTGAAGTTTTTGTGGGTGAATTAATGTCCCATTTTTTCTTCGTCAAGTCCTGTCTGGATATAGGAGGTTTCCACTTAGTCTCTACATACCCCTCTAGTAGGAATCTAAGCTAGGGTCACCTCCATAGGCTCCTCATATCCTCTCCAGTCCCAGGAAGGCCCGCAGATGGTCATCTGACATGTTCCCTGTGTCCCACGCTCACCAATTTACATTCTCACACCCAGTCTTCTATTGCCCCCCTACCCACACCTGCTCATCATCTCCATTCCTCTCCTCATTTCTTTCCTACCCTGTTCCCTCTCTCCACACACCTCTGATCACTTGTTTACCCTTCTGAATGAGATTCACACATACTTCCTTGAGACTTTCTTCTTACCCGGCTTCATTGAGTCTGTGGACTGTGGTTGTTCTGCAGTTTATGGCCAATGTCCACTTATAAGTAAGTACATACCATACATGTCTTTCTCACTTTGAGTTACCTCACTCAGGATGATATTCTCTCACATTCCATCCATTTACCTGTGAAATTCATGATGTCTTTTTTTTTAATAGCTGAATAGTATTCCAGTTTGTAGATTACCATTTTTATTTATGCATTCTTTAGTTGAGGGATATCTGGGTTGCTTTCAGTTTCTTGCTATTACAAACAAAGCTGCTATGGATGTAGTTGAGCAAGTGTACCTGTGGTATAGTGGGGCATCTTTTAGGTATATGTCTAGGAGTGGTATAGTTGGGTCTTAAGATAGAACTGTTCCCAGTTTTCTCTGAAACTGCCAAATTGATTTCCAAAGTGGTTGTTCAAGTTTGCACTCCCATCAGCAATGGGGGAGTGTTCACCTGTTCCACATCCTTACCAGTATGTGCTGTCACCTAAGTTTTTTGAACTTAGCCTTTCTGACATGTACAATGGAATCTTCGGGTTATGTTGATAATTTCTGAGATTACAAAATAATTGTGTTTCTTTCTTCTTTTTTCTCCCTTCATATCTTCCCATATCCCCTCCGGACTTCTCTTAGATACACTATAATGCACAGGTTCTAGAAGCAAGGTGCAGAATAAGGTATTCTGTGATGTAGTCTGTAAATCTTCATATACAGAATTATCACCTTCTGTATAATTTTAATTTAACCCTTCTTATCTCTCTAAATAAGAAAATTATAACTTCATATATTTATTAATGTATGGATACTTGTAATTATACCCAGGTATCTGTTACAAGCAGAACTTTTTCTATTCTGTGTTCCATTAAGTTATACTTCTATTTATGTTTGAAGAATATCTCTGGCCCTGTTTTAAAGTTCTTTGAATATTTAGTCAGGTGGGTGGGAGCTTTCCCAAAATATTCGTGGCTTTGTAAATGAGTGTGCATACATAGAACTGTTTCTTCTAAGTCTATCAGTATTTTCACTTTTTTTGTATTTCCCTGCTAAAACCACCCACATAGCTAGGAACAGTGACTTATGGAATCAATCAGAATGCGCACGGGACTAAACAGAGGCTTGTTGAACTCTTTGAGGCAAAGCCAGACAGGTTACATAGTAACCTCCTGTCTCAATATATAAAGACATAAAAATAATGAACAAAAAGCTGAAATTACTATCTACCAGGAACATCTTCAAGTTTTCCAATGAAGCCATTAAGGGATACATGGTCTCATTCTGATAATTTTTCATTTTTCGTTTGATATGTCCAACAATGTGGATATTTGAGATTAGTTTTCTTAACAAACAAATTATTTTTCCTTTTTTTCCTTTTCTGTTTCAATCTTTTCTTTGTAATGTGCAAATTATTTGAAGTATTAGTGACCTGGGTAAAGATATAGCTAGCTAGAATTAGACGTACCTCTTTTTCTGATAAATTTCTATTAGCACAATGAGCTTTTCAGTTTTGTTGATTACTATAATTTTGACACCATTTTGTTTACTCTAATGTTACCTTGTAATTGTGGTTGAAAGTGGTTATCTATGTTAATTTCTGATTATGAAGTTACTATACTCAGTTTTTGATTTGACTCTGTGCCTGAACCTCATTGAACTCATTTCTCTTTGTTAGATGTTGCTAGTTCTCTCTCTTTTGGGGATGAGTTGTAAGAAACAAAGCATCCAGCTTCTACACTCATCTTCAGTTCAGTATTCATGTGTCTCTAAGACTTCTAAGTGGAAATTTCTTGATATTTTTGTCTAGTCTCAAAAGGCTAGGAGTTTTTAGTAGTAACAAATTAAAGAGATTTCTCTCATTTTTCCTCAAAGTCAGGGTGTTTTCATTTAAATTATAAAGTAGTCACACTATGCATTTTTTAATTTTTTTTCTTAATTTATGTGTACGACAGTTTTCTCTGCATCTGCACATTCACATGTGCCCAATGTGAATGAATGGCTACTGGTGCCTCTAGAGGTCCAGGGATCACTAGGACCCCTGGAAGTAGAGTTACTGATAATTCTGAAACATCATGTGGCTAGAAGCCTGATGTGGGTTCTCTTGAAAAGCAAAAAGCATACTGTTCTTAACTGCTGTCCCAGCTCTCTAGCCCTCAGGACTCGAATTTTGCATAATTGTAAGAATTTAGCTCATGAAAAAAGCTTCATGAAAGAACTGATTTTTTTAACTCAAGCATTTTGCTAACAGCAGTACTTGAGTCAATTTCATATGTTTGCTTAAATTAATTATATTGCTATTTTATGAAAATGAGTTTTATATCAGAAAAAATTCCAGGAATGTAGTTTTCATTATAAGGCATTGTAAAATCCTAGTATAATAATCAGAATTAAAAGGGAATTTCTTTAATATTGGTATAATCAAAGTGAGGTTTTGGCATAGAAAAGAACATTTGAAGTATTATAAAGCTTGGTACCAATTTAGAAATTCACAAAGAATCATAATATAAAAAGAAATCTTATATTAACTTTAGAAATTATATTTGAATAGATTAGGCTTACCTCTTTTATTAGAACTAGCTAAACAATACTTGTAAAGAATAAATAAATACAGATCATAAATACACACACACACACACACATATGTATATATATATATATATATATATATATATATATATATATACTGTTATGTTCAGAATAACCACACTGAAACATTGTTTCCTTGTATGCTCTGATCAGTGCTGTGTTGATCATCCTTTGGTTGTTCAATGTTTTCATATTACTCTTACTTGATTAATTGTAGTCAGTGTAGAGTTGCCCTAAAAATTTTCAGAAGTTTGGAAATTACATATGTTCTTTTCTGCTTGCATTGCTTCAAACAGAATATGAGCCATGATCCAACAGAATATAATATTTGTTTTTATTCCCATCAGCTCTTCCTGGACATTAGTGCTTGAAGCTACTTTGTAATTGTGAAGGGGCAAATAAAGATTTAATGTCTAGAGAAATAGTTACAAAGTATCTATTGGCTGGTAGACTGTAGCAACATAATGGAATTCAGAATGAGAAGATGAACTGGTTCCTGAAATCAGCGTGTCTGTTCTCAGAACATGGCTCTCAACAAATGCTGAGTGGCAAAACCACACATTTCAGGTGAACTACTTAGATTAGAAAGGTCCTAAGAATATTACAGTTTGAAAGATTGGAGATGTGATACTAGAAAGAAGATAAGGCTGTCAATATAACATAGCAATAGGTAAACTTAAGTTAGGCTAAAATTTATTGAGAATCTGTGAGGAGAAAGTACACTAAGAATTGTAGAACAAATTGGCTCATTTGAGACTAAGTTCAGCTACTTACACCAAGTTACACAGCATCATATTTCAACATTTTTATTTGAAAAATGAGGCCTCATTTTAAATGTGTTATTTCAAGGATGAATTTTCATATTTTTAAGTAAAATACAGCATACCACTTGAAATACCAATTTAGAGGATGCTTATTATATTCAAAGTAGAAATAGGATATTAGAATTTGAATTACTCAGAATAAAATCTGTTCTGTAATAAATGTTCTGTATAGTTATGTATTCGAAAGTTTATAAATATAAGAATTTGATTGCATTTGTAAAAACAAAGACAGAAAAGATGGACAGACAGTTAGCAGGGGTCATGCACATTCTAATTTAGAATGGAGATTTTCTTTTTAGCTAAATGAAATTCCATGTTATAGATTAATTCAGATTGCAATAGGACACTACATAATAATGAATAAGTGATCAATTTTCTTCTTCCTCCATTTTTACTCCTTTTCTCTTGTTTCTCTCTATAGTGTTAATAATAATAATAATAATAATAATAATAATAATAATGTCATTGTTGTATAATTCATTGTGAGAAAACACTTATGAAGGCCTGAAAATAATTTTAGGAACTTAGGGCTCTCATTATCTATAATCAGATTTTCAGATTCTTGAAATGAAAATTATATTACTAGATCAGCAGGCAAGCTTCTTTACATGCTGCTCCATCTTGCCCACACTGACTGTATCTCTTTAAAACATTGTTTGTCACTGTCAGTCCCAGGTTCAATATTTCTATATTGGTATTCTTTATTTTAATCAATCTGTAATTGGGTGAAGCTATTTTTAGTAAAAATGCATATAACAAAAATAGAGATAAAATTTTCAATATTCCACACATACTTTTGTACCCCACTATAAAAATATTGGAATGTCACTGGTATCCATATCTTTAAGACATAATGATTTTTAAAAATCAAATTTGAAGGGAAAGAATTCTATGAACATAGGTGTTGACAAAATTAATGAAGTTTTACAAAAATGGGTGAAGGCAACTAGTCAGGTTACATTCATAAATACTGTATACAAATTAATCCTTGATTAACACATTTGAAAATTGAAGATGAACATGAAGGTACCAAAGTTAAAATTAAAAAAGGAAAGAATAAATAAGTAACCAGTCTTGAAAAGTACATTAGTCTTTAATAATTTTTGCCACTCTAAAATTAGCTACTGAAACATGTTGTAGAAAAGGAGGTTATTATTAACTATTCTCAGAGTTATGAGAATTCAATGACATAACAGTGACTTTAACTTTACCCCATTGTAGGATTACAATGGTGAAAGACTTTATCAGGGCCAACAATCACTTAACCTATCGAGAAGTGAAAACAGTCAAGTTTCTACTTCTATTAGCAACTTAGTTTTCAGAAAACTCAGGAGTCCCCTAAGAGGTATCTCATCACACCCAAGGGCAACACCTTCCATCACCCATAAGTTCCCACCCACCTCTTTGAGTCTATAGGACATTCCTAACCCTCACTGCCCACCAGATTTGGAACACATGAGCCTTTTGGGAACACCACAGCAATGGGCAAAACTTCATAGTAAAGATATTGTAGGTGAGAAAAATGTAATAGTAATGTGTCCTAAAAAGGACATATGCAACATCAGTGTCATATAAAACAAGTAGATGGTGTTGCTTACCATCATTCACTGCTATATAGGAAGAAATGACATAAAAATGTTGAAGTTTATTTTAACTGCATTTCCATGCACATTGGCAAGGCAGTATTTAGTTTTTCTTATTTTCCTGCACACACTATATAATCAACCACATATTTCTATATTATTGTATATTTTAATGCTTTCATTATCTGTATCTCAACTATCTTCTTTGTTCTTTCTTTAGTTAATGCTTTAGAAAGAAGGCAGTGTGGTGTAGAACATAGAAATCAAACTTTGGATTCTGTCCAATCTATTTCCAGTTTTAAAGCACAAGTTAGGAGCCAGGCAAAACTAAGAAACATATTGTCATCTTAATATCTGTCACTTCCTATATAGTGGGAGGATCGTAATCAACTATATTCTCAAGATTTGAAATGTATATTTGGAAAATGCTGACAACAATGTCTGGCACATAATAACCAAAGAATTAAGAACCAGTGTAGTAAGTTTTTATTTTATACTGCTCATTGATGACCTGTCCTTTTAAAATCTTTTATTGAAAAAATATTTTTATAAAATATATTCTGTTAATGATTTTTGTATTTCACTTCCAATAAAATACTTACCTCCTACCTCAACCAACTCCAAGCCTTCTTTCTATCTTTAGAAAAGAATCAGTAAAACAAACAAACAAACAATCAAACAAGAAACAGAAAATACAGAAAAACAAAACAAATAAGAAACCCACAGAGAAACCCACAAAACATATTAACAAAGAAAATAATGAAACCATATATACATGCAAAGGAAAAACATATAAAGGCCCAAACAAATCAATATGAAACAAAATGATAAAACACCATTGAATTTTATTTGTTTTGACCATCTATTTCTTGGCTTGGGACCTACCCTTAAGTGTGGTTTATATACTCAATAAAACTTATTGAAGAGAACTAATTTTTCCTTTGTTAGTAGTTATCAATTGGAGACAGCTAGGTATGGGGAACCAGTACCTCCACCAGTGCTGGGACACAGTCTATATTGCTTCTGTGCAGAACCTATGTATGAACTCACAGTCTCTCTGAGTTCATTTTTGCATCAGTCTTGGTTTTGGAAAACACAGTTTCCTTGGTGAGAACCAACCTTCATCTCCATCTCTTCTGCAATTTTGTTTTACCGTTTTACATAGATCTCTGAGTCTTGAGAGGTGGGACTTATTGAAGACCTCCTATTTAGCCTAATGGTTCCAAAATCTCTCAATCTCTGCTTGTTGTCCAATCTTTGTATTAGTTCCAATCTACTTCAAGAAGAAGTGAGAACTGATATATGGCCATTGCAGAATTTTACAGGGAGTCATTTTGTTGCTGTGTTCCTTTAGAACAATATTATTTTGTTTTTCCCTAGGGCAATGTTCTGTCAAGTCTGTTTCTTGACCACCTAAGTGTTAAGATCCAAAATCATTGAAGGAAGACCCCAGACTCAAATAGTATGCAAGGCAAAGAACATTTTTTCTGTAGAAATTATAAGCATTCAGGGTCAAGCATGCATCAAAATGGTGACTCCCAGAAGGCACACAAGCCTTTTATAGGAAACATTAAGTAATGTAAAACTTCACTGATGGGTGCTGCTGAAGTTAAATGGGTTGCTTTCTGCTTTTCTGCTTTGTTCATTTCACTATATTTGGTGACGCCTTGAGGAAGTTCCAGGAACCAGCTCAGCTCCAGCCTTATTATTTCTTTTGGTCAGATTTCCTAAGAACTGACTCCCAAGAATTTATCCTCTCCTGTTAGAGGCATCAATGATTAACAGCTCATTGTTAGTATCTCTGTCTGAGGAGCCTAATTTGCTTCCCTAGGAAACCGAGACTTTTTTATTTTCAAAGTTTTTTTTTCCCGTTTCTTTTATTGGATATTTTTAAATTTACATTCACAATGTCATTCCCTTTCCCGGGTTTTCCTCTGGAAACCCCCTTTTCCATCCTCCCTTCCCCTGCTTCTTTGAGCGTGCTCACCCACCCACTCACCGACTCCCAACTCCCTGTCCTGGCATTCCCCTACACTGGGTCATTGAACCTTCACAGGGCCTCTCCTCCCACCCATGTCCAACAAGGCCATCCTCTGCTACATATGTGGCTGGAGCCATGGATCCCTCTATGTGTGTCATTTCGTTAGTGGTTTAGTCCCTTGGAACTTTGGAGGTCTTGTTGGTTGATATTGTTCAAAATTGCAACCCCCTTCAGCTCTTTCAGTCCTCTAACTATTCCACTGGATTCCCCTTGTTGAGTCCAATGGTTGGCTATGAGCATCTACCTCTGTATTTGTCAGGCTCTGGTAGAGCCTCTCAGGAGACAGCTATATCTGGCTCCTGTCAGCAAGAACTTCTTGGCATCCTCAATAGGGTCTGGGTTTGGGGTTCATATATAGGATGGATCCCCAGGTGAAGAAGTCTCTGGATGGCATTTCCTTCAGTTTTCTCCACTTGAAATTTCTAATTGAATCAAATGCAGTTTCTTTCAAGGTCTGAATTATTGGCCAAGGGGTAAATTAGGGAGTAAGAACTTTAAGTTTTAATGCTGGAATATGGGCTTTTTTGACTCAAAATTTCACCCTGTAAGATGGGATGATGTACATTGTATTTTTCTTCTGTGATTGCGTCCTGCTCACAATAGGACATTGTCTTTTGGAGGTCAAGGAAGACTAAAATGCTATTCAAAGGCTGGTCAATTGGGGCATTTATCAGAAGCATCTGATTAGGTGATCCAGCTGAAGGATATGGAAGTATAACACCAACTGGACTTGTTAACATCAGCAGCTTGCAGTCCTCAGGTGTTCCCTGGATGGAGTCTGAAATGCAGGTGAAAACCTGCTGAGACAAATATCAACTAGGAACAGAAGTTAAAATTGTCCAGTAATTGGGGATGGTAAGAAATCCCAAGATTAAGGGGAAAATCTCATTTTCAAGAACCGGCAGGTTTACTTATGTAGAGTGGATTTGATCTGTGGTAGGCAGATCTAAATTTTATGACTTTATAATCTATTGAGGCTTATGTGAACATTAGTTTACAAAAGTATGTCCAGTGTTATTTATCAATATATTGAAATCCAGGTGTCCTCTATTTGTTCACAGTTTAGACTAGGCTCTGGGAGAGGGTGAGGCCTTGGAGCAGTTAAGTCCAGTGGTTAGTGTATGGCTGTCCTAGTAGTGTCTTTTGTCATTGTGCCCTTCTCTTCTTAGAGACCTTGGGGGCATTGTTAGAATTTGGGGTCTCTGTCTGTCACCTACCTAGTATATCTGAGTTAAATAAGTTGTCTTTTCTTAGTTATCTGTTTCAAGTTATACCTTGCAAACATAAAACAAGAGACCAATTAAATCTTTAATCTTGTAATTAACTACATCAGTACTTAGCATGACTTTAATATAATTCTGAATGTATTAAAAGATATACTTATTTATAGTGTTACTGACTAGTAACTTGTATTTCTTCATTATAGTAATTTTATGAGACTTACGCCTATTAGGTTTGAACCTTACGTATCATAATTCTGAATTGAAGACTTTGAGTATTAAAATGAAACTTTTAAAACATAAAGACACAAGGGACTTTTAAAAATCCATTTTATGGTATTCCATCATAGAACATAACATTTTCCCATCTGATCAAGTTTAAACTGAAGCCAGTATCAGTGTCAGGATAAAAAGATTAACAATTTGAAAAAAAAAGAAAGGCAAGGTTCTTGGATGTGATCTGCTCCTTGTGCTGAAAGTAGAGGGATGCTGGAACCTGCTCAGAGTTTAGGCAAACTGAAAGGGAGAGGTGGATTTCAAGAGCCAGTGATTCTTAACTTCCTAGTGTTTTTACTCTTTTAATCTATAATAGATAGAAAACACCAGGAATATATATCTAATTGATATTATATTGCATTAATTATTCTAGTATATTGCATTTTAATAGGAGTATTATTAAACAAAAATCCTCTGTTATATTTATTATTTCTCTCATCAGATCCATAACCATCACAATAAGGATTGCCTCATCCCTTCTTACCCATAATTGTCTTCCCCCTATAGGTTTATAACCTTATTGCTGTTGTCCAATAAAACTTTTTTCTTTATTGTAACAGTCATAAACCAACAAAGACATTTTAATCATTTAATAAATTCTAAAATGTTCCATGGTTTTATATATATTTAATCATAATTTAAAAATACAAAGCTAATTTTAACAGTTTAAACAATTCAGTATCTATAAAATTGATACCATAAAGTTTGGCTGCCAGCAGGAAGAGCTCCCGCATATATGAACACATGGAGGTGCAGTTGCAATACTTCAACAAAGAAACATTTTTAATTTTTATCTTTTATATGTCTGATTTCTAGGACAGAAATTGCATAAAAATATTATCCAATTTAAAAGTATCTTTAGAGACCTTGGTTGGCTCATACCATGTGTTGTTGCCCAGAGTGGCTTTTAGCCCTGAGTTGTTTTAAACTAACTGTTACAGATATTATACATTTTTTAACCATACACCATAAATTATAAATTAATATTTTGTAGCTAAGATATGTAAAACATAGTAACCTTATATATTTAAGACTGGTCAGAATTAAACATACAGTGGCCACATACATTTATACATTTAAAACTGACAGACAAAAGTTTGTTTTTTTTTTTTTTTTAGTTGTAATTTAAGAGAGGCGCACCTTCTTACTTGTTGAATCCAATTTACACAAGCACAGATGTTTTGTAGCTATCAGTTTTCTTTTCTTTTTACTTTCCTTTTTTATTTTAGCATCTTTTAAAACCAGAAAATGTGTTTAATTAACTGATGAGAGAAAGCTGGTCCAAGAATGGCACACAGATTCTGTAGAGTGAGAACTGGAAGCAGAGAGGGGCTCCATAATCACCTGGCATCCACTCGATGTTGTATTTGTGGTTAGAAATGTACATGATAGCAACACCAGGGATCTTCCTGATTCTTCGTTTGAGGTCACAGTCAACTGTGGCCACAATGTAACACTTGTGCTGAGTTACTTTCTGTACCAGGCAAACATTAGCATAGGTTCCTTTGTGTGTGCATGGCGATTGGTCAGATCCTGGAACCTTGGTGACTTTTAGTGCCACACGATACTTCTGTTCCAATTTCTCAATTTCAGCCATTACGCAATCAGTTATATAAAGAATACACTTGACATATAGACAGTTCATCATTGACTGCACTAAGTCCAGATTGGCTTTAATGGAAAAGTTGGTGATGTTGGTATCGACAAGGATGTGGTAAGGTGAACCCAGCTGTATATTATACTGGAAGAACAAGCAAGAAGGATGCTGGGGCACTTCTCTTTTCTTTAGAGCACTCGGATCTTTCTTTTCTTTCTTTTTAGGCTTCCACCTATCCTTTTCTCTAAGACTAAGCATTCGCTTCATAGTCACATACTTCCTTGTTATCAGTTTCTTATCAGAGAGGCAGAGAAGCTTCTGGACACTTCTATAGCAGCTTGCATAGACTAAGCTGGCTTGCTGCTAACTTGATCCAGGCAGGAGACAGGGCTCCAAGGGCAGCACCAGTTACTCAGTTTTTTGTTCTCCCAGTTCAGCCAGTTCCTTTACAAATATGCTTGAAATGAGCTAAAACTAAGTCAAAGTGTGAACAGCCAGCAGATGAAGTTTTTACCATTTTTCTAGATCCAGATATCCCTCTAAGGAGACCCAGATATCCCACTGCACAGTGTTACAGATAAAAAACAGAGCTGGTAGAGCTTCTGGGCATTCTTTCCTGTACAAAGTGGTTAGCTTTTCTGACCACACTGTTAAGCTTAGATTCTCTGCCAAGGATCTGAAGTCCTTGGAGTGTAAGTGGTCCAGTGGCTACCAATTCCAGATAGTGGTTGGTTGTTCCCACATTGTAAGTGTCACTATTGCAGCAATGTGTCATTTAAGAAGGTCACCACTTAGTTCACATTGTCTGTAGCTGTTTTAGTGATTACCTTCTTCCTTCGGTAGCACTCAGAGTACCTTCCAATACTAAAATCACTATTCAGTTGGGATGAAAGCAACTTTTTCATATTTAAAATTATGTAAGTGCCATTTTCAGCAATAGGTCCTTACCATTAATTAATGGTTATAGTATTAGGTCATACCATTAGGTCATAGTAGTCTGAGGGATTTTTTGGATTCTTATGAGGTTTCTTTGGCAAGAACTCAATTAGATGCTCAATTAGATGTCAGCCATTTCTGGCATGTGAAGTTTCACTTGTGGAGGAGAAAGAGACTGATTAGGTGGTTAGGGTTTTGTCTATCCTATTATTCCCATTTTTTGATGATTCCATTTAGATTTTGTTCATATATATACTATATATATATATATATAACATATATTATATATATAATGTATATATGAAATATATATATATACATACACACACATATACATTTTTTTAAAGATGCTTCTGTGCAGTAGGTTTCCATATGACCCATTACATGTCCCTTGGTGTTTGTTAATTTTTCCTCCCTGGATTCCTTCTCTTATGCCTTTCTTCTGTCTACTGGGTCTTTAACCCTCTCATTCCAGTCTCTCCATAATTATATAATCTCATTCCTGTCTCTCCATAATTATATAATCAATTTCCCCTTTTTTGGGAGATCGTACCCTCCACACTAGTACTTTATACCAAACTCTGGTGAGATGGATTATGGCCTGCTTTTCAAAGGTTTTAAAAACAAATATCCACATATAAGAGTACACATACTACATTTGTCTTTTTGGGTCTGGGTTAACTCACTCAGAATGGTTTGTTTTTCTGTATTCATTCATTTGTTGATAGACATAGCAGCTGTTTTAAATATCTAGCTGTCATCAGTAGAGTATATAAGAACATGAGTGTATAAATGTTTCTTGGAAGATATAAGCCAAAGAGTAATATAGCTGAATCTTGAGGTACAGCTGTTGACAGCTTCCCAAGGAAATGACAGTGCAGAAGTTTACAGTCCTACCAGTAATTATACACATTATGAGCTGTTTTTTTTAAAAAATGGATCTTAGCATTCTGACTAGTGTAAGATGAAATATCAAAGTAGTTTTATTTATATATTTGTGATTTTTAAAGCTGTTTAATTTTTAAAATGTTTCCCAGACATGTGTGCTTCATTTTTGCAAACTTTATGTTTAGTTCTGTATCCATCTTTTCTTAGGTTATTTGATTTTTTAATATCCAGTTTCCTAGTTATGTATATTGTAGATATTCAGCCCCTATGGGATGTGTAATTGGTAGATATTTTTTGTGTATCATGTCACTTTCATAATGGTATCTTTAGCCATTCAGATGGTTTCTGGTTTGGTAAGATCCAATTTATTATTTTTTTAAGTCTTTAATAAAACATTTTAGTTTTATTTTATGATAAGTTTTTTGTGCTATCTACAATATTAACATTATGTAAAGGATTTACCAAAACAATTGAAATTCAGTTCATTTCTAGGGGCTTATAGAGTAGAAATTTAAGGTACAGCAAAACACAAAGATAGCACAGTGTTGTTCACTAGTGGCTATAGGCAGAAGTGTACTGAAAATTACTGGACTGGACGTGACTGAATCATGGGGTCTGAGTATGAGTTTCCACTTGGTTTGAGTACATGCATATATATGTTTTATCTCCCTATGAAAATTGTCTCATAAAATAGTTGCTGAAACCATTAAGTGTTTGTGCAAACTTGCATACAAGAAAACTACTAGAAAAAAGCCTTTGAGCCAAGTAAAGTGGGGAAGATTGTTCTTGCTGCTCCAGGCCCACTGCTGTAGAATCGGTTCTTTAACTTTAAAGGAATCAACACAGACAGAATGTAGAGGCTCCAGGAAATGCAGAGAGGAGTCTGTTCTCATCCTGTAATTCAAGGAGAAGTAAAGACAGGTCTTAAAAGCTCAAATGAGGTCCAATTTATTAATTTCTGTTCTTAGAGTCTGTGCTACCTGTGTTCGGGTCAGAAAGCCTCTGACAATGGTGTCAAGGCTAATATTCCTCCGTTTCTCTTTTATTAGATGTTGTACTGATGTTATTGAACTATTTGGAGTTGTGTTTTGTGCAATGTGATACATATGGATCTATTTGCATTCTTCAACATGTATTCATCAACTTTGAGATGCTCCATTCATTGAAGGTGTTTTTTTTAAATCCAGTATATAATATTTTGTCAAAACTCAACTTTCAATTGCTATGGGCCTGACCCATCCTCCAGTATAGCTTTGAAAATAGTTTTTCAGCCTATTGAGTTCTCAAACTAGTACCTATGTTCAAAAAAATGCATTGGTAAAATATTTCTACAGAGTGACCCCTATGAGTTGTTTAATTGAAGCACAGCCGTGACAACATAATATTTTCACGACTGTAGACCGATCCGATATACATCCTCTTCCAATCTGTGAAGATAGTGAGGTTCAAAAGGTGTACAGTATAAACTGTTGATTCAAAAGTTTTCATAGAAACGTGAAGGTGAGAGAAGAATGTAAAGTCAAATATGCCCCCAAAAAGGCATTTTTCCAGAGAATAGCAGTTGTGTTTTAATAAAGAGTCTGCAGATTATAAAAGCAGGTTTTCTGACAAAATGAAAACTAGATTTAACAATTTTCCCTTTCACACACATTGACATATAGAGAGGAGATTTTCTGTTTTGTACCTTGCATTTCTAAGGCGAGGGCTTGGCTTCAGTTGTGGCTTCAGAGGTGAGTTTTTAATATGTTTCTCCAGGAATGGCTATGCATTTGTTCTCCCAAATATCAAGTAGCATGGATATTTATTCAAATGGTCAGTATATTATGACCTTTAATGTTAAATCCTGGCTGAGGGTTTAATATGGTGTTAGAATTCATGGTTAGCATAAGCACATTTATGATTTAACCTCCATTATCCCTGAAGCAAATTGAAATACAACAAAATATCCCATTCCAGAATATGACTATAACTACTTTCATTGAGAATATACTGATTTAATATCTTTTTGATATTTGTATTTCTAAATGATATAAAATAGTGGATAAATTATAAGATGTAATTAGCAATTTACTTTTAATTATAAGAAAAATGCTTGGTAGATCTTTTTTCATCTAAAATTCAAAGAAAAATGATACTAGAAAACTGTTAATTTATATATTTCAAATTAACATGGAATAATTATATTTATCAGTGAAAGCTTTATTCATCTAAAATTTAAAGTATAAATTAAATTATACTAGCAATCTGTTAATTTACATATTTCAAATTAACATGGAATAATTATATTTATCAGTGAAAGCTCACTTTTAAAGGAAGTATATATTAAATAAATAGTAAGATAGGTCAATGTCTATTAAGTTTACATTGGCAATTTAGATTTTTAAAAAATGTTTAATATATTTATCTTGCTCCTGAAAAGAAATGACTTCTCAAGTAACCAACTCTTTGATTTATTTCCTTTCTGTAGGATTTTGGCGATGATGGGTCCTTGTATATCACCAAGGTTACCACAGTTCACATGGGAAATTACACTTGCTATGCAGATGGCTATGAGAATGTTCGTCAGACACACATCTTCCAAGTGAATGGTAAGACACATGGTGTTATTGTCACCAGTTTTGCTCTTCTGATGATATCCCAATGGACTGGACATCATCATAATTTCAGCAAGGTTTAAATTTTTGTTTTTGTACTCATTAGTATATTGTCATTTATAAGTTTCCACCTGATTAATACTATAAATTAGCAACAATTTATTCACCATAAACTGTTGCAAAGTAACATTTTAAAGCATAGGAAGTTATCAATTTTACTTGAAAATATCAATCATTAGGCAAACATGAGTTTTAGAAACCCATAAGATTAGCAATTTAGAACTTTAAATCACATCAGAGGTTTAATTACTGTTACTATCATCATAGAAATCTCCTACATTTTTTGAGTTCTGGTATCAGTTGTAATTCTAATACCTGTGTTGTTGGGAATTGAAGGCCATTGTTAACTATAAATGAGTCTAGCCTGGGAAACATTAATTTTTTTGACAGTATTATTTATGAGAAGCACATTTTTAGTGGTTTAGAATGTTAATCATAATAAACATATAAAGATTTTATTTAGCATAGATTTAACTTCAGTTGACATAAAATGTTGTGTTTCTTGTGCAACTACTATGTTTCATACTTTATCATGTGTAATATTTATCTACTCTGTGATCAAGGAGAGGCTGCTTTGAGGGTTTAAACTGTGTGATTGGCTTGCAAGGCTGCACTTATAAAAGAAACATGAGGTTATGAGTATGAAGGGGTGCCCCAGAGTCTTGTGGATTTACAACTACACTGGAATTTCTTTTCATGTGTCCTGGAAATCTATGAAAGTGTTTGTTGTATAGAATAGCATATTTTAACTTGTTTCAAATAAACGATACTTAAAAAAAAAAGTAGTCACTTGGAAATAAGTACTTGTGCCATAATATGTAGTGTTGGCTGTTCAGTGTCATACAATAGGGGTCATATTTGAAATGTGCTTCACTTGACATTGTCACTGAAGAATCACATGTAAGTGCAAGAGGGACTGGAAACACAAGTCTTAGATTAGAGATGTGAGGGGAAGAGTAGGTATATAGGGCTATGGGAAAAAAAAACAGATCACACAAAGAGATTGGATAGTTATTGCTGCCAAAGTCAATTAGTCAAGTGAGATGTCTGAAAGGCCTCATTGTGTATTTAGATACTTAATTTAATATTTGAATCAAATCAAGCACAAGCTTGATCAAAGAACTTAAGAATGGGTATAGATTGTTTGTGAAGTCATAGACTTGAGCCTTGGATCTGAAATTTCAAGGAATTAAAAAAAAAAGCCATAGGAACAGTGTGTGTAAGAAAACCCATGTTCAGGAATAGAATTAAGAAAATGCTCTAAAATTCTGTCAAATGGGGCTCGGTGTCTGGCTCAGTTGCTAATGTGCTTCTGTAGCAAGCTTGGAGTCATGTACTTGGTCCCAGTGCACAATACCAGCTCTCCACAGATGAAGTCAGGACAGTCTGAAATTCAACTCTTCCTCCGCTGTATGGGAATTTAAAGCAAGCTTAGAATTCACTTTTAAAAAGACATTAATAACAATAACCCTGAAAATCATGGTCAGTCTGATAATCTTGGACACTCAACAGTAGCAGATGCAGTCTGTGACTTCTGGGGGAAACTCAGCAGGAAACTAGCACTGCCTATAGTTTAAAGTCATCTTCCAAGGGAATCTGTAAAGAGCACAAAGAAACAGCATACTCTGATTTTCAGATGCTTGAACATGATCAATCTCTGAGCCATTTTTCCTGTTGACTCCGTGGTGTGAGTACTTACTGTCTATATACATTAGGGCTGGTGTCACTGACACATCAAGGCCTGTCCACATTTTTCCTTTTAGTAGTAATTGACTTCAAGCTAACAGAGCAGTCTAGCTTCATGAACTTTCTTACTGTTTGTGGAATTAAAGCATAAATGTTCTTCTTCACTGTACTGCAAGCAATTAATTTTTGTCTTTTAACAACACTTGCTGTCAATCTCAGCCTTCCTTCATTCAGTCTAGCCACTTAGTCCTTCTTTAACAAGCTTAATTCATATTCCATCTTCTTCACAACTTTATTTTAAAATAGCAAAAATACAAATCCCCAGGCTTCATCAGCTATTCGGAAAGCATGGTTTTCCCAGACAAGCTGGAGAACAAGCTGCAGGGAGCTTGTGAGATGTGGGATTGCAGGTTATGAGAAACACTATACATGGCTGCCCTTCAGTGGTTCCTGCTCCCTGTTCCCTTCTGACACAGGTTTATTCAGAAAGTCATCTACTTTCAGAAAGTCATTGAGATCCAGGTGAAACATTCGGGGACCTGAGCCAAACTCTCGGTTTCTATGTTGTAGGACTCATGCCCAGACACCATGTTTGTTCCCTGGTTTATCCTCTCTTGTGAATGAAGTGTTTGTTCTCTGATGTTAAGTTGTTCCTGAAGGTGGAATGTAGTTGAAAGAGAAAAAGGAGACCTCACACATGAAGCCTTGCCCACCAACATTAACTTTATGATGTAATTGCCAGTATTCATCTCTATGAAACTCTGCTTCCCCACTGCCAAGTATATAGATCCTCAAGTCAGTATCAAACTGGGCAATACCAGCCTTTTATTTATCTGATTATATTTAAATCACTTTTAATTTCCAATACCAGAGGTTTCCTGAGTAGACTGTGGTTGATGTAATCAAAACTGTATATTGAAACAAAAAGCAGAAAAGCAAAATACAACTTAAGTGCTAAATCTGAGTACTTAAACAGAGATTTGAACCACTTTAAAAATAGTTCTTTATGTGTACATGTGTGTGTGTGTGTTTGTGTTAACCATCAATGTACTTTGTGTATGTTGCATAGAATATATGTGTGTCTGTACTTGTTATATAAAGTACAAAACTAGGGAAATACTTAGGGACTTTAGAACCTTGCCTCAGCCATGCACACATACACATACAAACACAGAAACAAAATAAACTCTTTCTTCCATAAGTTCATTCTGGCCACAGTATTTTATCTTACTTTTTTAAGATGGACTAATCAACTGAAGTGTTTTCTGTAGTACTCCTATGTATGCATGTATGTAGTTTTTACGTATGTATGTATGTATGTATGCATGTATGTGTTTATTTATTTTTCTAGGCATTGCATCTTTCACTGAGCCAGAAGGCCAGTTATTTACTTATTTTAGGCTTTGAAATATTTATTACTTATACATTTGTACATAACACTCCTAAAATATATTCTGACCATGACTTAGTCTCTCCCATCTCCTGTCAGATCCTCCAGATCTCCATTTATCCAATCCATACCTTATTTCTCACTGTATGATTAGAAAACAAACAGGAAAATAAAGTAAACAAACAAGGAATTAAAAAAAAACAATTAAACAGGGCAAGAAATACACACACAAACACACACACACATGCACATATGAAAACATACCAACATTAGACACATCGAGATACACAAGCATACAATACATATATACACATATGTACGTGGGTACACACAGACACACACAGACACAACAAAACCAAACTAATACAGACATGCAGAATCAGAATTCAGAGTACAAAATCAAATTTGTAGTAAGATAAAAGATGCTTAAAAAAGCAATATGAGACAAAAAAAAAAATCTACAGACGTACCACAGAATTTGTTTCATGCTGGCCATCTAGTGCTGTACTTCTTGCCTAATTTTTAGTATGTTTTATAAACCCAGAAAAATTCTGCTAGAGATCACTTATTTTTTTTTCCTTTGCAAACAGTTGTAAATTTGTAATAGTCTTTTGGTTAGGTATGGAATAATGTTTCCAATTCTCTCAGTGCAGGAAGCTGCTCTGACTTGAACCTGTGCAGATCTTATGCATGCTGCTACAGTCTCTAGGAGTTCATTTCTGTATCACTCACACAGGATCTCTAAAAGCCAATTGTATTGTTGTCATCCATCAACTCTGGCTCTTACAATATTTCTGACTTTTCTTTCACATTGTTCTCTGAAAACCAGTGGCCAGGATTTGATGATGATACCACACTTAGCGCTGAGTGTTTCAAAGTTTCTTACTTTCTGGTATGGTGCACTTGTAGGTCTCTGTATTGTTTGCATCAGAAAAACGTCTGATGATGGCTGAGGAAGGTACTGATCAGAAGACAATGTCATTAGGAGTTGTTTATTGCTATGTTCCTTTAGCAGAACCACAATATTTATAATGTTGATTTTCCTTAGGCCTAAGTACGCCCAGTGTTTTAGCTACCTGTATTCCATATCATGGAGTAAGTCTGCAATTCAATCAGAGAATTGTTGGTGACTCCCACATTGTTTATGTCACTCCTCAATCAGCTTATGATACAGATGGGTCATCTTTTTTTGATCACAGATTTTGTAGCTGGGTTGGTGGTTACCTGTCGCCTGTAGTAGAGTGAAGAATACATTCCAGTTACCTTAATACCGGTCAGTAGGGTTTGAGGTGCCAGATAAACTTCTTCATGTTAAATAAAGTATGTAAGTGCTATCTTCAGCAATACAGTATCACCATCAATTTGTGTAGATCAATCAATATCCTTGGAAATACTTTGGTAGTTTAAATGTAGCCCTATTGGCCAGCACCTAAAATAAAAATAATCTACTCCTGGCAACGGAAATTTCACCTGGTGGCAAAAGAAGTCTATTTAGGGTATTATCTTCCCCATTATTTAGTGGATACATTAGCTTTCTTTCCTTTTTTGTTTTTTTTTTTTTAATTGCATATTTTATTTACATTTTAGATGTTATCCCCTTACTCCATATCTGCGCCCCCCCCAAGAAATCTCCTTTCTCATCCCTTCTCCATCTGCTACTATGAGGATGTGTCCCCACCTACCCCTCCACTCCCACCCCCCCACCCTAAAATTCCCCCACACTTAGGGTATCCAGCCTTCATGGGACCAAGGATCTCCTCTCCCACCTATGCCCAACAAGGCCATCCTCCCCTACATATACAGCTGGAGCCATAGGCCCTCCCTGTGTGCTCCCAGGCTGGTGGTTTAGACCTTGGGAGCTCTTGTTGGTTGGTATTGTTGCTCTCCTCATGGGGCCTGCATACTCTTTCAGCTCCTTCAGCTCCTTCTCTCTAACTCCTCCATTGGAACCCTTGATCAGTTCAATGGTTAGTTGTGAGCATTTGCCTCTGAATATGTCAGACTCTGGCAGACCTCTAAGGAGACAGCTATATCAAGCTCTTGTCAGCATGCACCTCCTGACATCCACATCAGCGTCTACCTTTGTTGACTGCACATGGGATGGATACCCAGGTGGGATGGTCTCCAGACAGCCCCTCCTTCAGTTTCTGTCCCACACTTTGTCTCCCTATTTGCTCGAGGCAGCAAAGTTCAGATTTTTAAAGTATGTTCTTCTGATTCTCTGTGTTTCCTTAGTGTCTGTCATGATCCTCTTTTTTTTATCTCTAACATTCTTAATTTGGATCTTATCTCTCTGTCTTTTACTTGATTTGGTTAAGAGTTTATTACTGTCATTATTTATTTCAGTAACCAACCCTTTGTTTAATTGATTGTTTATAGTTTGTGGCTTTTATTTTATTTATTTCATTCCTGACTTTCATTATTACATGTTGTCTACTCCTTTTGGTCATTTTTTCTTCTTTTTGTTCTAGAGATATTAGGTGTTCCATTATGTTCTTTCTCTCACTGTCTTCTCTCTCTCTCTTTCTCTCTCTCTCTCTTTCTCTCTCTCTCTCTCTCTCTCTCTCTCTCTCTCTCTCTCTCTCTCTCTCTGTGTGTGTGTATATACTCAGTTTTACAAACTTTCCTTTTAGAACTGCTTTCATCTTTTTAAGGATTGGCAGTGTTGTGTTTTAACTTTAATTCAATTTTAAAATGTTTTTACTTCTATTTTTAAATTTTATATTGATCTAGTTTTCAATCACAAATGAATTGTTCACTTTTCATGAGGTTTTATACTTTTTTTGATATCCAATTTTAATCCATTGTGGTCAGATAGAATCCAGGAGTTTTTCAACCCCCTGTCTCTAGGAGGATATTCCCACTCCCTTCCCACCCCACTAAACCTTAAAACTTCCTGGGGTATCTAGTCTCTTGAGGGTTAGGTGCACTTTTTCTGACTGAACCCAGACCCAGCAGTCCTCTGTGGTATATGGGTTGGGGCCCTTATTCAACCACAGGGGTCAGCAGCTTCTGTCCATTGGTTGGGTACAAATATCTTCATCTGACTCTTTCAGCTGCTTGTTGGGTCTTTTGGAGGGCAGTCATGATAGGTACCTTTTAGGAGTGATCCATAGTCTCAATAATAGTACCAGGACTTGGGGTCTCTCCTTGAGCTGGATGCCACTTTGGGCCTGTTGAACATTTTTTCCCTCATGCATGGTATGTACTCAGTAATAAGTGGATATTAGCCAAAGGGGGGGGGTGGAGTACAGAATTCCCAAAATACAGTTCCCAGAAACTCACAAAGGTCAACAAGCTGAAGGGCCCAATTGAGTATGCCTCAGTACCACTTGGGAGGAAGAAGAAAGGAACCACAAGGAAGGAGGGAGGGAGAGACTTGGGAGGGAAAAGGGAAGAGGCAGGGGAGAGGGGAATGTGATCTAATATTTGGTCAGGGAAAAGGATTGAAGCCCCAAGGGTCAAAAGAAAGAATGGAAACAGGCAACCTCTAGAAGTAGGAGGTTGGGTGGACCCTCCAGAATATACCAAAGACTTGGAAGGTGAGAGACTCTCAGGACTTAAAGAGAAGGACCCTAGATGAAATGACCTACAGTGGGGAGAGGGAGCTTGTAGAGCCTACCTACAGCAGAAAGATAGGGCACTGAGTGAGGGATAGGATTGCTATCCCACAGTCAAAAGTCTGACCCATAATTGTTCCTGTCTGAAAGAAATGCACAGGTGGAAATAGAAAAGAGCCTGAAGAAACACATTTTACGTATTATAATATTTAAACCTATTTGAAGAAGCCAGAGTAGAAAATGAAATGTAAGTAAAGAAGTAGGGATTTTAACTCCCATCCCAAGATCAAAAATGAGAGTTCATAGGACTTAGAGATGTACTTTACTCAGCTGTGAAATGAGGTGAATCTTGGTGCCTTAGAAAGGGTATTCCCTAGTGGAAGTTCCAGTATGTCTATGCTCCTAGCAGCACATCTTTTTGAAAATGGCCATAATTTTCAAATTATGAATTTTGAAATTTAATTTTGAAATATTAATTAATTAATTAATTAATTTAAATTAATTAATGAAAATTAATTTTGAAATATAAATGATTAATTTTGAAATTATTTTCACCTATTTCAATTATTTTTTTTAAATAAAATCAGAAGGAAGAGAAATGGCACTTGGCCTGTGAGAAATGCTTAAAAGAGCTTTAATGGAAGCAGCCAAATACATTTCACTGACTATCTTTTAAAGGAAAAGATTATATTTCTGTAATCTTAATTTTAATGACTGAGAAGAAATAAAAAAAGACCATACTTGTTAAATAGCAAGTTGTTATTATTCCAAAGCTTCCAGTATGCCAGAGTACTTTGTACAGTGGTAATTAAATAACATCTATTTATAAGAAAATATAGACATTGTACTATTCATTAAAAATACAAAATAGTTCTAAATTAATTAACTAAGTATATAAGCATTTTTAAACATTTTTATTTTCTTTGTTTTTTTTGTGGTATTTTTCATTTGTTACAATATCAAATACAACAGAAGAATAGGTGGGCACAAGGAGAGACAATGGCAAAGCACCAAGAATGTATAATGGAGTGCAAAGCAGCTAGTATACTTTTAACATTTCCATCATGTTTTTCAAAAGGCAAAAAAAGAAACCCATGAAGAAATCAAGTTATCATGTAAAATTTGAAATTCTATAGACAGTAATCTATCTAATAATAGTAAACAAATGTATCACCTATTACTATGGCAGTCCCTCAACACTACTGCAGGTATTGAAATATGTGAGTGCTTTGAAATGCAAAATTAAATTAAATATCTCAGGGTTCAGACAAAATAAAAGTCTGCCAATAGCTATGTTTCTTTTCTGACAATGTACTATTAGATTGTTGAAATATAAGCATGCTTCTGTGTTCTTGTTCGAAAAAACATTATGCCTCTACCAAAGGATTTTGTCTCTACGGTAGAATTCATTTCATGGTTTTCTTTTCCCCTTTACAAAAAGCAAACTGCCTTTATATCTTAAGGTTATAATAAAGAATGTTTGAAAATTTTAAAAGTCATCAGTGTTTATTTTACCTACTAGGCAAAATGCTTGTCTATAATCACAACAGACTCATGTGTATGTTACTGCTGCTCTGACATTCAAATTTAAGACCGACACATAACATTGAACAAATTAATTTTCCTATTCATGCCAAGAATCTTGTTTATATTTGAAAATCATATTTTTCTCCATCAAAATCAGAAAATATCTTAAAAAATACAGTCACAGGGGCCTCAATTTCTAATCTTTACTACTGACAAGGGAATTTGGAGGAAATGACCGAAGTAAGAGCCCAGATGGGTTGTTTAGTTGATATTGTTCTTTCTATGAAGTTCCAATCCCTTTTATCTCCGTAAGTCCTTCCCCTAGCTTTTCCATTGTGGTACCCAGGCTCAGTCTGATGGTTGAATGTGAGTATCTGTATCTGTATTATTTCAGTGCTGGCAGAACCTCTCAGGAACAGCCATACCACTGTGGAGCTAAATGTCTTCTTGTAGTACTCGGAGCATAGAGACTTCTATATAAGGGTAAACCTTGGTCTATATTGCCAAAGTTCAGAGAAGAATAAAATATTTCTGCAAGAGTAAGGAGAGGAGAAGATGAAGGAGAGGAGAAGCTAGGTGATGAGAGAGAGAGAGAGAGAGAGAGAGAGAGAGAGAGAGAGAGAGAGAGAGAAAGATGGAGGCAGATGTTCACGTGTCTCCACCAGTCAAAGATAGTTTATATATCTAGGTTGGGTAGTGGGTTACACTTCTGATTGAGCATTACCAAACTTATAAAGCCTTTGATTAACATTAAAAAAATTGTATAAGAGCAAAAAGGAAAAGGGGGCATGGGATAGGGGTTTTCTAGGGAGGGGAAATGGGGAAAGGGAATGGCATCTGAAATGTAAATAAAATATAAAATAAAAAAAAAATTTCTGCAAGCTCTGAGATTCAGAAAGATGGAAGAAAGAAGCTTCTTGCCTCTTCATTGTCTATACCACATAGTTAGTTTATAAAGGATAGTCATGAGAGGTTCCCCTTGCTTGGTTATTTGTTTGTCATTTTGAAGGAAAAAAAGAGCACAAAACATCATCAAAAACTTGAATGACCTAAAAATTATCAGGCCTCCTCTTATTAGAGAAACAATTTCATGCTTAGTAAAGATCTACTTGCCTTCACAAATATTGCTATAATGTTTGAGAATATTTCATTCATAGGAAAATAGGACTTGGACTTGAATGTTTAAATTTATGGTGAAATAGGGGAATGGCTATCCCACATTGGGTGCTATCAGCCAATAAGTTCTTATTCTTTTCCCTGCAAGGACTCTGAGAAAGACATTATACATGACTGCCTCCTTGTCCAACACAGACACTACAGTGAAGGGGATAACTACCACCTGTAGCCACTTGCTGTGAGAAATTGTGTGTCTATCAGTTGTTCTCGAAGCAGAGGCAACATACTTGTCATGGGGCAGTCTTTCCCCAAGGGTGAAGTGCTCATTGTGGAGGAAGCACAACTCGTCTGCAGAGAGAATGGTCAGTTGTATTCTACATGGCCTCTCTGAAAATGAACACTAGAATCAAGTCCTGATGCTTGCGAATCTAATCTGCTTTTTGTTATTTATTATTAATGGATTATTTATTTGTTACTGCCTTGTTTCTTATATATTTATATTTTATAATATATTTTCTTATATATTTCTTATATTTATTTCCTAAATAAATAGAGATTAAGTGATTTCCTTATTTCTGTTTTTGAATATACTCTGACTCATAGAAGTTTCTTTTATTTGATACTTATTTTAACCCTTTGATTACTTCATCTGTAAAATTCTAGTGGTTGCACTACATATTTCTGGAAGGCTGCAAAACATAATAGAACAGTGTATTAGTAAGAAGCCTAGCCTTAACTGTGATATACTGTATCCAGTTATAGTGCACCATAGTACTTGAAAGTATTTAAATGTTCTGTTATTAGATTCTACATCATATTACCTACATACTCAAATTATCTAATAAACAATCTATGGAAGCAAAGCAGATATCTGTTGCGGCCCAAGCTGCCCCACGTTGGGTGTCAAAAATGTTGAGAGCCACTCTAGCCCACATGTGGGGGCCAAAATGTCTCAGACCGCTCTATCAGTGTTGGAACCCGCACTGCCAAAAGCCTTGGGGGCTAAGTTGTTAGAGCCAGCACTGCCCCAAGCTGCTCCAGTCTGCAGGTCGGGGTTCAGCAAGAGAGAGAGTGAGGACGGACTCGAGAAATGGAGACCAGACAGAGTGTGATTCAATCCTGTTTATTCTTCAGTCTCTCTTCCTAGTCCAAGTCTTGAGTTCCTAGTCCCTAGTCCCTAGTCCCTAATGCCTCCAAGTTCCAAGTTACTTCTTCCAAGTGCTAAGTGCCTAATGTCTAATTCCAAGTTCTTCCTCCAAGTGCCTATTGCCTAATACCTAATAATCCTTCTTCCGAGCTCTCTATTCCAAGTGTCTTCTTCCTCAATGCCTAATTCCTACTCCAAGTTGTACTCTACTCTTCTGTCTGCCTCTGCCTTTTATATGTCTCACTTCTAAGCCATGCCTCTAAGTCACACCTTTAAGTCATGCCCTGAGACCTTGTCTCTAAATCTGATCTCTAAGTCACGCCCTTAAGTCTTGGCTCTAAATCACAGCTTTAAGTCTCACACACCCAAGGGAAGATCCTGGGTATCTAAAGCAAGATGTTATCAGAGTGTGCTCAGCTATTGTAATCAAATCTCTTGTCAGGGTATATGGCTCAACATGGCTGCAAGAAAGATATTCACCTTCTATCGGCTCCCCACAGATATCTTGATCCAAATTAAATCAATTAAAGTTTTTTCATAGGCAATGAAAGGACCACAGCCAGAGAACATGGATTCCTATTGACCTAAGTAGGTAGCTACATTGTGTTACTTGTCACAGAGTTTCTACAATCATAGAACCAAAGGAAGTGGGTAAAGTAATGCATTTTCTCAGTTGGTGACGATATTTCGTAAATAGACAGTATGAGGAATTCAGAAGTTATGACAATTTTTACTATGTGTTATGTGGAGAACAAGAGTTACTTAGGTGTCAAGATAAATAAAAGAGTTTTACATAATAGTTCTGAGGGTGTTAGGTGAGATATATGACTGGTATTATGGGCTTTTAAAGAGGAGTTATATATTTTGGAAGTAGGTAGAGGTAGGGATTACATGAGAAAGATCCTGGAGATATTCTGGTAGATTTTGATAATATTTTGTATTTTAAACAAATTTAAATACTAATTAGCTATATTTTACTTATCAAATAGGTTTTTTCATACTATACCAGTTTTATCTAGTAATATAAATGTTTTATCCTAGCCTAGTTAATGAAAAAATAACCAGAAGTAGTTAAGTTCATGCCATTATCTCAAAAACAATAATAATAATAATAATAATATAGCATCAAAAATAGAATAATGTATAAGATGACAATATAGTATATATAGTAAAATGTTAATTTTATAATATAATTACTTGTATAAAATTTCCTCTATTATTTTCAAATTGTGTGTGCTTAAAATTTTCCTCAATAAAACACTTCTAAGAAAATGTTTGTGTGCATGTGTGTGTGGTTGTGGTGACTGAAATAACCTTAACCTTGTCATAATTAAGAAGGAAACTACCAGATCAATGAAACTTTTAATAAATATTTTGAATAATATTTCTACTGGATGTTAATGTTTAGGTAGTCTGTTGCCATTTATTGTTGTTTATTGGTATTCTATTATCTTCTGGATGCCTGTCTTCTAATGGAATTTCTATTGCTCTGGTATTTCCCTCTTCTCTGTCCTGTCCCTATCTCCCCTCCTTCCTTTATCTACCCACTCTCCCCTTGTCATTCCCCTTCTTCCTCAGTCTCACTCATCTCTTCCCTCCTCTTTTTCTCTTCCTCCCTCTCATCCTTTTGTTCACCCCACTTTGTTCTCTCCATTCCTCACTTGGTCCAGCACATCACACACATCTCCAACTTCCCTAACAGTACCCTTTCCCAGCCATGACTTTTTCATCTTTATTTTACCATGTTTATTACTTTTAAGATTTAATGTTTACCAATAGGCTTCTGATATTTATTTCTGGTATCTTACAAAATCTTTGGGACTAGTTAATGTATATATATGTATATATATATATATATATATATATATTAATTTTACAAATATAAAAATGTAGTTTTACAAATATATGTTTTTACTTAAATATACTCATGTTTTATTTATACTAAACAATTCTTATTTGCTAATTCCATTGACATAGGAATGTTTATGTATTTGTTCGGTTATACTTCTTTTCTTACATATAATGCACGTTTACATGATCTCTCACATAGACTTTTTTTTTTTTTGGACAGAGGTCTGCTATATTCTTTGGAAAAGTGTTGAGTTTTGTTTTGGCATGAACTTGCATTTACATCTGTCTGTTTCTTGAGAATTTAAGCTCAGCTTGATATTCTAGGAGTCTATATTATTAGGCTTCCGTTTGTTCTTCTTTTGAGATATATTATTTCTTAGTTCTCTCGGAAGTATGAAGCTCTTTCTTTTTTCTTCTTTTTTAATTATGTCTCTTTGTTCTATTTACTGCCACTCATGTGGTACATATCTCAGTAAGGTTTCTTATTGTTGTGGCCCGGGCTGCCCCACATTTAGGGGCCAGAAATGTTGAGAATTGCTCTAGCCCACATTTGGGGGCCAAAATGTCTCAGACAGTTCTGTCAGTGTTTGAACCTGCACTGCCAAAATGCTTGGGGACTAACTTGTTAGCCCTCACTGCCCCAAGCAGCTCTGGTCTGCGGGTCAGGGCTCAGAAAGAGAGAAAGGACGAACTCGAGAAATGGAGACCAGACAGAGTGTGATTCAATCAGTATTATTCTTCAGTCTCTCTTCCTAGTCCAAGTCCCAAGTCTTAAGTTCCTAGTCCCTAGTGCCTCCAAGTTCCAAGTTTCTTCTTCCAAGTGCCAAGTGCCTAATGTCTAATAACTAACTCCAAGTTGTTCTCTCTAACCTAATTCCTAGTTCCAAGTTGTACTCTCTGAAGTGTCTGATTCTCTGTTACTCCAAATTATTCTGAATTCTCCAGTCTGCCTCTTGCCTTTTATATGTCTCACTTCTAAGCCACACCTCTAAGTCATGCCTTTAATCATGCCCTTAGGTCTTGCCTCTAAATCTGATGTCTAAGTCACACCCTTAAGTCACACACCTTTAAGTCTCACACACCTAAGGGAAAATCCTGGGTATCTAAAGCAAGATGTTATCAGAGTGTGCTCAGCTGTTGTAGGCTAAGGTAATCAAATCTCTTTTCAGGGTATATGGCTCAAGATGGCTACAAGGATGATAGCTGCCTTCTGTCAGCTCCCCACAACTTATAGATTTTAAACTTGTAGTTCCATAGTTCCTTGTTCTTTCCTAAGTCTATGGACTTAGTTTGGCCTTGTTTTATAAATTTTATACTAGGCATTCTGCCAAGGTCCTTAGACATAGTCTGTTAGCAGTCTGTGTGTGTGTGTGTGTGTGTGTGTGTGTGTGTGTGTGTGTGTAAGAGAGAGAATGTATTATTTCCTTTATATAATTTCCTTGCAAATTACAACATTACTCTTCTTGAATTTGAATACCTTATCTTTAGCCAGAGACCTACAGTTTCCCCTCAGTCTATTGAAACCCTCCTTGCAGGAAACTTACTGTCTAGTTTTTATCTTCTTATTTTATGGATCTTGGCTTACTATTCACTAATAACAATCATTTCATTTTCTCTTAGGTCTCTGGGCTATCTAGTTGTAGGTTCTTGGTCTCCTACTGTCAGGAAGGGGTTTGATCTCATAGAGTAGGCTTTCGGTCATCACCTGATTTTGATTGGTTACTCCAAACCCCCTACTACCACCATTGCACTAGTATATCTTATAATCAGGATATTATTGTAGATCAATGGGTGTAAGGCTAGGTTGATATTTCCTCTTCTCCTGTGGTTTCATGAAGAGAAACTTCCAGAACCATGAACACTACTCAGGAGGGCTGAAGATTCTATGTAGCCACAAGCTCAACTTTTCCACATTTAATGACTTACACAAGTGTTGTCTTCAGCAATGGAGCTTTGCCAACAGTTTGTAGAAAGCAGGCTATATTCTTCTTCTGTGTTATAGACTGCATTGTTAAGGAATTCTCATAGGAGCAATTTTGCAAACAACTCAAACAAACAAACATAAGCCCTTTCTAGTACTGAAAGCTTCATTTGGTGACAAGAGATCTCAGGTAGGTACTCAATTTCTCCTAGTATTTCCAATTTCATTTGCATCACTTTCATATATACTTCTACAGTATGAGATTTCCATATTGCCCCTCAAATGCCCCCTCATTTTTAGCTGTCTCTCACGAAATTAACCCCCTCATTCATTCATTCATTCATTCATCCATTCATTTCCTTCTCATTTGATCATACTCATCCACTCATAATCATCCATTCTATTTCCCTTTCCTATAAAGATATATTCATCCTCTCCCAGTCCCAATTTCCCCATCTATAGCTAACTTCTGTGGCTGCAAAGATTATAGATTATCTACATAGAAGTAAATACCATATTCACTTTTCTTAGTTGACTCAAATGAGAATGATTTTCTCTAGTTCCATCAATTTATCAGCAAATTTTATTATTTCATTCTTTTCAATAGCATAGTAATATTCTACTGTGTAAATGTACCATACTTTATTCATTCATGTGTTGCAGGACATCTACATAGTTCCCATTTCTGAGCTTGATGAATAGAGCAGCAATGAACATGGTTGAACAAGTTTCTGTGTGGTAGAATTTCACAGCATTTAGGCACATGGCCAAGAGTGATATAGCTTGATATTGAGGTAAATCAAATGCCACCTTGTTGAGAGACTATCACACTGATTTTCATAGTAGCTGTACAATAGCAGTCCTACAAGCAATCTATGAGTGCTTCTCTTACTCCATATTATTCTCAACATGAACTATAATTTGTTTTACTGATTAGGATATTCTGATGAGTATGAGATAGTTTGAATTTGCATTTTCTTAATGGCTGAGATCTTGACCATTTCTTTAAGGGTTTTCCAGCCATTTGAGTTTTCTGTTTTTAGAATTATTTGTTTAGATCTGTACCTATCTTAAAAACTGGTTTATTTGTTGCCTTGATGTCTAGTTTATTGAGTTATTTATATATTTTGCATATTAGTGTTCTATAGGTGCATATTATTCTTCTTTATGATATATAATTGGTAAAAAAAAAAACACCTTTTCAATTTTACAGCTTGACAATTTGTGTGAATAACAGTATGTTTGCCTTTTCAGTTTTGGAGGTTCCATTTATTAATCTTTGATTTTAGTGCTTGTGCTAATGGCTTTTCTGTGCCAAGGAGTTGAAGATTATTCTACATATTTTCCTCTAATAGATTTAGTGTATCCTCCTGGATATAGTGGTCTTTGATTCATATGGAGTTAATTTTGTGTTAGGTGAAAAGTATGAATATATTTGAATTCTTTTATATGCATCAATTCAGATTGACCAGTACTCTTGTTAAAGAGTTATCTTTTATCCAGTGTGTATTTCTGATCTCTTTATTAAAAATCAGGTGCCCATAGGGTATGGGTTTTTGTTCAGGTCTTCAATTCAATCCTATTAAAGAATGTGTATTTGTAGAAATACTTGGCACTTTTTATTACTTTTTCTCTGTAATACATCCTGAATTTAGAATTGATGATAACTCTGGCAGTTATTTCATTATTTGGAATTGTTATAGCTATCCTATTTTTTTTCATGTTTCCATACAAATCCGAAAATTGTCCTTTCAAGTTCTGTGAAGAATTGTGTTAGAATTTTGATGAGGATTGTGCTGAATCTGTAGGTTGCTTTTTTGTAGGATCACTTTTACTATACTAATCCTACCAGTACATGAACATAGAAAATCTTACCATTTTCTGACATTCTCTTCATTTTCTTTCTTCAGTGTCTGGAAATTTTTATCATACAAGTCTTTCACTTGCTTTGTTAAGGTTACCCTAAGATATTTTAAATTATCTGAGGCTATATAGACGGTGTTGTTTTTCTGATTTTTTATCACTCATTTTCTCATTTATACAAATGAGGGGAACCTAGTGATTTTGTGAGTTAATTTTATATCTACATGCTTTGCTGAAAGTGTTTATCAGCTGTAATAGTTAACTGGTGGAATTTTTAAGGTCACGTATATACACACTAACATTTCTTCAGCAAATAAAGGTATTTTGACATCTTCTTTTTATGTTTTCATTCTGTTCATCTTCTCTTGTTGTCTTATTGCTCTATCAAAGGTTTCAAGAATTATATTGAATAGTTATGGAGAAAGTGTACAATATTGTCTTCTTTCTGACTTTAGTAGCATAGGGACTTAAATTTCATTTAGACATTGCTTTATGGCGTTTCTTTAGCCAAATTGGTAATCTGGCATTCACATTAGTACATTTTACTTTTTTGTTTTGTTTGGTTTGCCTAATGTCTTTTTGTCTAACTGTCTTTTTTATCATTGTTTTTCACTTGTATGGCAGTTGACCCATGGATTGATAGAGGGTTTCTTTTTTCTTTTTTTTTTCCAGTTTTTTGAGACAGGGTTTCTCTGGAACTCACTCTATAGACCAGGCTGGCCTCAAACTCAGAAATCCACCTGCCTCTACCTCCCAAGTGCTGGGATTAAAGGCGTGTGCCTCCACTGCCAGGCAATAGAGGGTTTCTAGCTTAAATATCTACAAGACATGACAGCATCCTACATAACAATAACACTACTCATTGAAATTCCAGATAAGGTGAAGTATTTTTCACCTTTCCATCAGGTAAAATGTAGAAATAAAAGCAAACTTTTAATACCTCGCCTTGTATTTTTTAGTAATTATAGAAAATGTGTGTGGTGTGAAGGAAGCATTTTTTGCAACAGTGTTTCCAAATCATTTTCCCAAGAAAGGTCTTGGAGATTTCTACTCATAACATGATTAAAAGAGCCAGGACAAAGGAGGCTGGGGAAGTTTTACAGTAAAGCCTTAGAATGATCAGGATCATTTCTGCCCTCTTTCAAGGATGCCAATCACTATGTTTTATCTACCACATGGTCTTTGAGAACGGTGGCAGGCTGAGTTTATAATAGAAAAGGGGATATGTGCAGTGTACATGCAGCCTTTTGTTTCCCCAAGAACACTGTGTTTACTAGTTTTCTTGAGAGAGGAATGACAAAGGCTACTTCTAAGATAACACTTAAGATTCTCACATAGTCTCCCAGGTGGTTTGGGATCTAATGCTACAATAGAATGCCATATGCTTGTCAAGTTGGGTGCACAGTAATCTCAGTAAATCTCTATACAAACTTATCTGGCACACATACTTTGGATGATTTTGAATCCAAAATTGTGATTAATGTTTTAGTGTATCAGGATATCTTCCCACTACATTTGTATAAAACTCACTGATTGGACTGTATGAGAGGTAGGCTGAGTAAGGAGAGGAAGAGAAGGAAGAGGAGGAGCTAGGAGGAGGAGGAGAGATAGAGCCATAGAGAACCACACATGGGTCCAGGACAGTCCTGGGTAATGATTTATGTTATAAGGTTAGATAATGGGAAACAACTCTAATTGTGTGGGCAAATTGATAATTGAACATTATCAAATATATAGCCATTGGATAATCTTTAAACATTAGAGGCTCACTTCTACTGGGTACCATGTGGATGATGAGATGGTCTGGGTTCAGCCAAGCATTGTGGAGACAGTGTGGGAGATTGGCAGAGCCATCTCGTGGGTGACAGGGCCAGTGCTTCTGGGTGGCCTGAGCCATGGCAGTAGTGAAAATACGCCTCCCCTCCCCTTGTGGCCTCAGACCTTGCCTATTCGGGAACATGGCAGTAATGTTGGGGACCACACTAGCCCCAAGTTGGGGCGGCCAAAATAAATGTTGCAGCCCAGGCAAAATGTTGAGGCCTGGGCCGACCCACGTTTGGGCGGCCACTGTATCCCGGCCCAAGCTGCTGCTCCGGTCTGAGGGTCGGGCTTCAGCAAGACCGAGGGTGACGGCAGATTCTACCTAATCTGAGATTTGTCTCTGATGATCCCTCTATAGTCTCTGATCTCAGTCTATATTCTCTGATCTCTGGTTCTGTCTTTTATAGTCTGACTTCTAAGCCACGCCTCTAAGTTACACCTTTAATCATGCCCTTAGGTCTTGTCTCTAACTCTGATCTCTATACTTCTAAGTATACTATTAAGTCACACACCTTTAATCTCACACACCTTTAATCTCAAGGTATCTAAACCAAGATTATCGGAGTGTTCTCAGCTGTTGTAGGCTATTGTAATTTAAATCTCATGTCAGGGTATATGGCTCAAGATGGCTGCAAAGCTGATAGCCGCTTTCTGCTAAAAGTCAGCCCCCAACATGGCAGCACCATAACAACACAGCACAGTGTTGGGTGTCGCCATTTTTATAATTTTTTCCTTTTTTATTGAATATTATATTTACATTTCAACTTTTATCCCCTTACCCCATTACTCCCATCACCCAGGAACCCCCTATCACATCCCCCTCCTCCTGCTTCTATGAGGGTGCACCCCCACCTACCTCCCACTCCCACCTCCCCACCCTCGAATTCCCCCTCACTCAATGTTCAGCCTTCCATAACATTTTAGAAGACCATTTCTCCTGGGATGATTTCAAGCTTGCTCCCCAGCGACAGCTCGTGATATAGTCTTGTCTTGAGTTACAAATGACCCAGGCTTTTGGTTGTATTTATTGAGTTGCATATCGGGTGATGTCTTTCCTCTGCTTATACTGCTCATTTTCCATTTGTTCTTGCATTTTTCTCTCAGGGGAGATGCGTCTTTTAAGACAGGTTAGCCACTTTTAAAATCTTTCTTTAAAGGTAGTTCATAAGAAATTTGTCTTCTTCCCTATTATTGATGCTTTTCTTCCTAGCTCAGACAGCATTGGACTTGTGTCTCTTTCTGTTGTCCTATGGGATCCGTCACAGTAAGAGATAGGAAAATATCTTTCTCCCAAAAGCACTCACAGTTCAAGCAAATATTTCCACCTTGCCTTTGGTGATTTGACTAACCCCACCCAGCTGCTTTTCTTCAGTCAAACACTTTGTAAACTATTCCCAAACAGAATCTTTATTTTCTTCTCCAGATTTCTTTTTTTGTGTATTTTATCTTGGCTGTTCCTAACCTCAGAGTAGCTCAACTCCATAGATTCCCTAGCCATGTGCCCTTATGTATGGAGGAGAACTTAATATAATCCCTGCCATCACTGTCACTTTGAAATACCTACCGAAATTTTCAGAGAATTCTTTTTGTATATTTTGTACAATTTTATCTACAATTTATGTAAATGCTTGGCATGAATCTTTGAAATAGCAAAACTAGTAAAGGAATATACTAATAATACTATGTGTATGCTACTGCCCTTGTAGGGAAGTCAGAAGACAATTTGTTTCACTTGAGTCTCTCCTTTCATATGATTTCAGGTCATCAGACCTGGGGGCAAGCAACTTTACCCCTTCTCATTTCTTTAAATGCTCCCACCCATTTTTGTTATTGTTTTTGTGTATTCCTAACTTCACATTTGTGATAGCAGTATTTTTAAATTCAAAGGTCAGTGTATGGGACTCCCTAGAAAGCTGGGAACACACATACCAGTTTTCCTCCTAGCCAACCATCAGGCAAAACCCTCCCAAAAGAAGGAATGGCCCATCCTAATGTTATTGATACTCATGCCTTTCTCAACCATGATATCATCAAGTGTCTTCATTTGACCATTCTCTTGACCAAATAGATACTTTGGCAGATCTCTAGGACATTCAATTCAAAATTCTTTCTTTAAAAATAAAGTTACTTCTGCATCGAAATCTAGCCTACATAATTTAAAATTGCATACCACTTAACCCTCATCTTCATTCCCTGTGATTAATCTCAACTACCTTCCTATATCCAAAATACTACCAGCTTCTAGCATACTACCTAACTGACAGACATGCAATAGTACACTTTTCTCTATATATTTTATTATTTTTAAAATAAATATACATTCTACTAAATGTTTAAAAGCCAAAGTGTTATTAAGCTGATCCCTTTCGACTACTACTACCTATTTCAGGCTACTTTACTGTACAGTGGCATGTGCCATGCCTCTTAAGCAGTATCCCATTGCTATGTGGCAACCCTGCTTTAATTATGATGTTCATGTTTCTTGTAGCAAGTCTATACTATTTCTACCCAAACCCAATGTGTTTTTGTTAAGTTACTGAGAAAATACTAACTAGTTTATCAAAATTTCATACATTGTGTATGAAGAATGCAAAATAGCACAACACTCTTTTCTTCCTGCTTTTAATTTAATAACTAACAGAGGGCAAAATACAGTAATATGACATAACAAAGACAAATGTTATCTGCATTATGGATGGTGTTGGTCTGAGACTCTGGCATCTCTGCTCACCACAGACCTCATCACACAGTGCCTATTCCAATTGTGCTAATGTCATTTCTCAGGAAAGCAAAGCAGATCAAAACACATGAACTGATTGTATCTTCTCTTCCTATAGCACACTAATGGGATTCCTTCTTCTCTTCTTTTCTGAGTACTTTGGATACGATAAGTACTGTATTCTAAATATGTCGGAGAAATATGCATTGCCTTCTTACTAAAAGCAGATCTCTCAGGCAGGCAAGTCATTCAAAGATATTATTACCTTGTTCTCCCCTTTGATTAAATTATACTTGTTTGTTTCATTGTTGTTGTTTTTGTTTTGTTTTGTTTTGTTGTTTTTGTTAGGTTTTTTTGCCAGAATTATTTTTAATGGGGCAAGCAAAGGTACAGATTTTAGTATCACATTTGTTTATAAAACTATAATCTGATTATAATTAGAGTTTTACATTTAAATTTGCATGATATAATTTACTAGACTAGTACATAACACTCCACAGGAATATTTCATGTGTAGAATACTGCTGTGTTAAGAAGTAATGAGAAAACTCCAAAATAATCACAAGGTGGCCAACACTTTAGGAGCAGCATAAAGACTAATTAATGTAATGATACTTGTGTAACAAGAGTGTCAAAAGGAGGTTAATGTGGTAATGATGCTGATTTGAGCTTAAAGATTTAACATGAGGATATTCTCAAGATAGCTTAATTAGAATTTAAGCACCCTTTGCAATTTGCATGTGCACTTGTTAATACCTGTTATCTAAAAATAAATTTCACTTCATTTAAACTAATACTGTATCTACCTTGTTTCCTGGGTTTGCTTTGCTGTTATTGTTATGGAGAGATCTCAAATTTTTTTCATCTACTGAATAAAGTTAGTGATTATTTCTTCTGTCTTATATTTGAACTGCAGCTCAAGTCAAAATAGTTACAATCACATTTCAAACAGTAACTTTGAATATGCAGTTATGACAATCTATAGTTACACTCATGTAATTAATTCTCATGTGATTAGAATACTTTGTTGAACTCTATATCAGCAAATATCTAATATTTTGTACTTACATAATTATTAATTGAGGTCAAATAGATGGCTACAGAAATTAATTTTATAGAGAAATAGACCAACAGCTGTTCTACAGATGTTACTCAGTCAATGATGTATTGTCTTCTGGCATTATGGAGGCTGGATCACATTTTACAATGTAAATATAGGTCTTTATGAGTTATTAATATTGATACATTTTGTCCTTCTTTAATACTTTTTACTAAGTGTAAAAAAAGACTTCCATGGTCTTTTATCACTTTCTCTGGCGATTTCTCGAAAGATGAGGAACTTGTTCATGAATTTGTGCTCCTAAAACCTATGCTTAAAGTAATCACTGCATGGTGACTGGCTTAAATGTCTCACTTTTCTGGCTGATGTCACAATTTTCTGAGATCTGCCTGATATTTCATTTTTCTCCATGAATATCTTTAAAAAAATCCCTGCAACTCAAAGTAATATCTTTCACTTCAGATAATTGCCATTGCAGTTATTTAATCTGTCAATATTTAATTTGAAAATTATACTATTGTCCTTTTAGATTTTTAATATATATGCAGATGTTTATTAGATTTATGTATGGCCTTGGTCAATAAATTCTTTGCTTCTCTTGTATATTTAAGTTGACCAGAAAACTCCATATTATTAACTATTTTTGACATACTAAATATGCAGAATTTTTTGGCAAAACATAAATTACCTACTCCATGTAACAATGATATTTGTATTTTTGGCACAAAGATGTACTCTTTAAGAGGTCTTTTGAAGCTTGATATAACAAATAATTTCATAAGGAGGTAGTTTGAAAAAATGCTGTCTCAAAATATGTCAAGAATATATCCCTGGCTTCTTTTAATTTTCTATTAACAAAAAAGATTTCAACACAAAAAGCTAAATAATTATAGATATCTGGGTAAAATTTCAGACTTGCCGAATTTCAATTTCCATTGAAAATGGAAAATGTGGATTAATTTAAGTGTTCATTAAGATGATATCAAGTGAAAAGAGGCTTCAAGTTAGTTGAGATATTTAGATAAATTAACCTTAAACAACTTAGTGCCAACCAGAGACTTTTTATTGATCCAGTGAAAAAGTTACTGTTTTTCTGGCTAATACCCTGAGTATGATGATGCTTACAAACGAGAAAATCCAAAATAACAGGGAAAGTCAGTATGGATATGACTCTCCAATGGCTTTCCTGTTATTAAGTATATGTGAAGCCTCCCATTCCTGCTTCTACCTACCCCTGCTTCTGGGAAATTACCAGCTAATACACAGCAGTTTATGATTGTTTTCCAGAAGTAAAATGGGATTCTTTTTCTGAGCAACTCCAATAGATCTCTAATAATTACCTGTGAATATGCTTCAAAATGAAATTCAATCTATCTCTTATTCACTCTGTGATTAGCATTCTAAAGTAGACGTTGAGCATCCCTGAGGCAGAGCCATGAAGTCCCAAGTGCCCCAGCTTCTGAAAACTTGTTGATGCTGATGTTTATCCCACATGTAGCACTTCACATCAAACCTCATGTTATGTGTCATCAATGAATGTGAGACACACCAAAGTCCTGCATGGAGTTACTTTCTGACATTATCATAAGTTATGGTAAACATAACTGAGTTTTGTATTTATAGTTCAGTGAGATCCCCAAGCTATCTTGTTACATGTAAACAAATTATCTAAATTCCACAAAACAGTCTAAAGATATTTTTTTTTTAAATTTTAGAATAAATGATGCATGTTGTGTGACATATGTGGCTGTCAGTATAATTCCATCACTCTGAATGGATTGTTTTTACTATTATATTACTGTTAAACAGTAATATAATACTGTTTACTGTTTTGGTTGAAGGTTACTAGTTATTTCATAATAAAACAGCCATTAGCCTTGATCTCAGGAGGATTAGGCAAAAAAAAAAAAAAAAAAAAAAAACCAAAACTCAGGAGTTTGAAAGCTTGCAGGTCTAAAAAAATAGTATAGAACATTCTGGGACAAATCAAGATTAGCATCAAATAAAATAAATTAAGATGCATCAAAATAAAAAATAAATATGCAAGTTTCTATGACAGCAGCACTACTGAAATTCATGGTGACCTATTCTATACAAAAGTCCTCAATTAGATGCTTGAACATAAAAACAAAAAGATGGCTTCAAAGCAGTGGACTTGTCAGAACAATGAAAATGATTAATAAGGTACAATATATTGCTGTAAATAGTAAGAGATATTTTTGAAAGTGAATATAATATATAGAACTAAGAAATGCATAGGTAAGTTAAAGAATAAACTCATTACTGACAGTAAATTTTAGGAAAACAAATGACATACACCAAATTTATTATATCAGGTGTATATTATTTATCAGTTGATATGTTTGAGTAAATAACATTACTTTTAGTAAAACGTATTGTAAATGTTCTGCCATCTATTGATAAAGCTGAAAACTGCAGTTTTGCTTTGAATAAGGATAACTCATACTTTGATGTTGATAGGACTATGTTTCTAAAGCTAAGTATTCTTTGCTGTTATGATTATCATTCTAAATTATTATGAAGTCCTATATAGATACATATTTACATATAAATGTATACCTGTGTAAGTTTAAATGATTCATTGGTACATATGCCTGAGAAGGCAGATGCTTCTGATAATGCACATTAATTAGTATTTACTTTAATTAAGCTATGATTAATCTTAATAATATTATTTTGAATAATACATGTAATCATTCTTTAGATAAACTAATTAATACTTATTTTCTTTTAAAAATAAATTATAAATTCAGGTATAATGAGGAATGAATCATGGTTTCATTTTATCCAGTTTATTTTAACATATCTGTGATTTTTTATTATAGTAATTTATTTTCTTTTAAACACACTATTACAGCTTATTTACATATTAATTATTTTAAATTTTAGCTTAACAGTTTGTAGTTGACAAGAAAACTTTAAAGATTTAATTTTTAAATCTATGAATTATGAATTTAACATTTTCAATTTGCTGTGTAATATTTGGCAGAAACAATATGTATGCTTCTTAGCTAAATTGTTAGAGAGATTTCAAACATTTTAGGGGAATAAAGGGTTATTAAATATAATATTTTACTAACTATATGTGAATTTCATGTATTTTGATTATATATATTTCTCACTATTTCCACTAATTCCTTTAATATCCATACTCAAATTCTCTACCCCTTTAACTTCATGCATTTATTATTTGATAGCTCAATCATTCCAGTTTGTGTTGCTTCTATAATTAAGGATATGGGCCATCCATTGAGTATGGTTGACCTACAAGAGGCCACATCTTTAAAGAACACTGACATTTCCTCTCTCAGAAACTATCAATTGTTAGTATGGCCTCAGTTAGTGGCCAGGATCATGAACCCCTTCAAAGCATCCCCATGCCAAAATGCTGTCTGTTTTAATCTTTGCAAGTCTGGTGCAGGAGTTGCTGTGAGTCCATGAGTGCTGAGGTCTTATATCAAGGAAACTGTTTTTCTCTGGTCTTCTAAGACCCCTGGCTCCTATAACCTTTCCTGTTCTATGGTGTTTCCTGAGGTTTGAGGAGGTGGTATGAGATAGATTTCCCACTTATGTCTAAACAAACTCTTCATACTTTTTTTTCTAAGCACATTGACCAGTTCTAAGTTTCTGCACTATCAAACTTCTATGGCACTAAAAATTTCTCTGATAAGATCTGAAGTGTAGAAGATGTATGGGCACAGAAATAAGACTCCAGAAAAGAGTTCAATGATGTTAATACGTCCATTTAGTTGTAATTCAGGACTGAAGCCTGTGATCTTCCTGACTATGGTCTCTGAGCCATGTTAACAGTAGAATGTAGGCTTAGATTTTTCAAAACACACTTTAATTAGGGTACTCAAACCCTTCAACCTTCCTTCAAGCTCACTAATCAAATGTAGCAGAGGAAGATGGTTAATAGGCCAAAGGGGTTGTGGACCTGTATAAAAGTAGTTTTTTTGGGGGGTGATTCCAATCTTCATTATCAGGATATCAGCAGTCTAGTCCAGAACACTGAACATGAATCAGGAGCAGCAAGCAGTCCAGTTCAATCAGCAAATCCCAAACATGAATCAGTAGCAGTGGCTTAATTCGAAAGTAAAGGAAAGACTCAGCTAAATTGGCATGAGTCTGCAGAAGCAGCCAGAATACCATGAGGTGCTTTCTCTCTACAAAGTCATGACAAGTAATGATTAGTGAAGACCCGCAAAGTGTTGCAAGGTATACCAATGCAAGAGCTTCATTCACTGGTGGGTTATATATATATTCTTTCCAAACACCGTGTATCCTCTCAAGTATCTGCCTCAGCAAAACATTCTCTCACATGTGTGCTTCAGCAAAAACATCCTCTCATTAAGAGATCGATCTTCCAGAAATATAGCACATGACACAACTGAGATTTCAAAAATAAACATTAATTTTCACTTCAGTAAGAAGCATTGGTTTCATTTGTAGACCACAGACCATTGTTGTAGTTTCCTAGTTTGTATGGTTAAGATTGTCTAGACATGACTCATTAAAACACAAGTATCTTCGTTCAAGTTGAATCTTATTACAGATAGAAGTCAACATTTTAATATTCACTTTTTATGTTAACAGAAGTTACATTTTTCTAAGACAAATGCTTAAGTTTGACTGATCAATAATATGTTAGGATTTTATTTGCTTTCTACTTTATTTTCATAAGAAACACAAATAATATTAACATTTTGTATTCTCACTAGCAATGTGTGAATGATTAGGTTGATTTACAGTTTTGACAGCATTTAACAATGTCACTGTTTTCATTTTTACAACTTTAATGCATTATAGCAATATCTTAGTGACATCATAGCTGCATTTAATTAATAGTATTGTGGTGTGAAGGATAAGCCCTAGGTGCATGTGTTTCAACTCCAGTGTTTTAAACCTGAGCAACAACTCCAGTGCCTGCTGAGTTTTGTAACACATAAAAAAGTTAAAATACTATCCTATATAGTAGTAAGAAAATGAGAAAAATATGCATTGCTATTTTTAAAAGCCATACAATAAAATTTCTTCATTGGTCACGCAGTTTTTATAATAGTATATTTATATATTATTTTAAGGATTTTTTTTATTACCTAGTTTTGTAATGCCAAGATTGCTTTTGAACATAAATATTTTGTTAATGTGTTAAACATTAGTTTCAACAATCGTTTGGAGAGGTTTATTTAAGAGGGCCTTTTTTACTAAATTAACATCATAGCTATTCTTCAGTCAAAATAATATTTATAATTTATATTTAAGATTTATTCTGAAATGAGGAAAATATATTCATAAATCTCAAAATACTACCCTAAAGTGTTCATAGGTAGGTAGTTTCCAAAGAAATTGTTTCTCTTGACAATTTCAACCACAAAACAGTACACATTTCCTTGGAGTGATAAGGTAGATTAGAGTACACATATAAAAGAATTTAACCTAAGCCAGGTGAAGGTTTCATTTTTTTTTTGTTTATTATACAAGTTTCCTTGCAAAATTCCCAAACTAAGTTATTTAATATTAATATTTTTATATTTTCTCTATTAAAAAAAGTTCCCAAGAACACCATAAACAGTATTGTGGTTTATTTTTTACCCATCTGTATAGGATTTTGTATCTTAAAAATCTATTACAGGTTATTACATTAAAATGCTTCATATTTCAAGTGAGGAAAAAAGGCATTCAAGGAGCAGAAATGAGTCTTCCAGTCACTTATCTAGGTAGGAAAAAAATCACATTGAATATCTCCATCTTAAGTAGTTTTCTGTAATACACAGCATTTGTGCCTGTGTCATCATATGTTTTTCTTCTGTACAAATGGTGGAGCAAAGTTAGTAGGGCAGTGACATATTCAACTTCATTGGATTAAGAAATGCCTTTGTCATTCCATTCATGCTACATATCTTTGCATGTCTCTGTGAGGACATTCTATGTATGATTCTCTGGCAGTAGACACACTCTAAATATGGACTGTACTGCCCATACTCAATCCCAGACTGAGCAAGAAAAGGAGATGGAGAAAGGTAGTCAAGTGCTAGATATGAATAAGCTGCCACCGCTTGTTCTCCTCACCATGACTTCCACACCACAAAAAACCTCAGCACTGATAAAAGTGAGCACATGCCTTTCCCTCAACAGCAGATTGCAATGCTGTTACATAAATGCAAGTAAGCTCTCTCCCAGGTAGTAGTCACTCACTGAGAGAAGCTATTATAAAAGCTGAATGCAGTAATGTAGAGGTGGGACTGGACTAGAGAACATGGAACAGTGCTACTTACTCACTTGTTACTTCTGGTTTTCTCACCTTTGCATTTTATGTAACTTGGGACCAACTGCCAGTGGTTTGCACTGGGACAGCGGTCCCAGCCACAACATCCACGAATCATAAAAATTCCCTACAAACTTGTCCACAGGCCAGGTTTATGGAGGTGGTATCTCAGTTGAGGTTTCCTCTTTGCAAATCACCCAACTATGACAAAAATCTAACCAGCATATAGTCCAGACTGTTCCCTCTCCTTCACCCCCCTCCTTTCTCTCTCTCTCTCTCTCTCTCTCTCTCTCTCTCTCTCTCTCTCTCTCTCTCTCTCTCTCTCTCTCTCTTTAGGTAGACTTCCTAAAAGTAGTAACTTTTGAAAGTTTGATACTGGAGTGTAAAAGCATGAGCTTTCACAATATTAAGCAAGAGCAGATCAGATCTAAGTTAGTTAAACTGAGATAAACTATTGCCATCCAAGCAGCTTAAAAAAATGAATGATTTCTCAACATATTATGGAATAGGAAGACCTAACTCACAAAAGATTATAGCTGTATATATACTGATCTTAATTTTATACGTTACCTTCCACATTTGTTTCAGACTATCCTTTCATGGAGACTGCAATAATGTGATCAGAGAGCTCTGTAATATTGACAAGAGGCAATGTGAATCTCATGAATATAAAAAGACTGCTTTGGGACAGTGTTAAAGAGAAATTGATGGCTTTAATAATGTCAGAGACAAAAGGCATTGGACAGGCTCAGTAGCATTTAAAATATTTATTAAACCCAGTCTGTAATTTTTCATAGGAAAGTTGCTTTAATGACAAAGAAAGTCATAATACAAACAGAACAATCCAGATGCCACTGTGAATCAGCACTCGTTCAGACACATTTATATTCCTACCCTCAAGCTTTCTCAGAATCTTTCCTAACAGTTGCAGCTGTTTGAATAATTTGTGGGAGAGCTGTGATAGAATTCTTCAAAAGAGTTCAAGATAATAGCATAAAATAAATGAAAAGCAATCAGTGACCTGACTATGGAACTTCAGTTGGAATGAAGTCATCACTTTGGTCTAGATCTTTGACTCTAGTTAAAATCTGGCTCCTGTAGCAGCTTGGCTCTGATGTTTCCATAAGGCCTAGGCAAAAAATGTGCAGCAACTTCTAAGACAAATAATAATCTAAATATCTAGAGAAAGAGGCAGGAGCATCTTTTAAAGCTATGGAGATAATACTTTGTCTTTAGATGTTTCCTAATGTTAGGTTAGAATAATTTTTAGGATAAGTTCTATTAGATGTTTTCCTGTCTATCCAAATACAATGAGTATTGTGAGCCTGTGAGAATACGCTTGACAATTTTATGGCTACCTTTATTGAATACTGTATAATTTTAAATTAATTATGTTAATTAACATGCTTGGCCTAGAGAATGGCACTATTAGGAAGTGTGTCCTTTTTAGAGGAAGTGTGTCATTATGGGCATAGGCTTTAAGACCCTTATCCTAGCTAGTTGAAAGCCAGTCTTCTCCCAGTGGCCTTCAGATGAAGACCTCCTCCTGCACCATACCTGAATGCTGTCATGTTCCCCCCTTGATGATAAATAGAGTGAACCTCTGAACCTGTAAGCTGGCCCCAATTAAATTTAGTCCTAATAAGAGTTGGCTGGGTCATGGTGTCTATTTACAGCAGAAAAACCCTAAGACAACATGATAGTGTAGAAAAGAGAGAAATAGAAGATGGATGGTAATGCAAGTTTAAGTTTACTCAACTTAGTTATGTTTTTGAAAAATCTTTTAATAAGGTGCAAATCCCATGTTTGGTTAAAAATTTTGCAAGACTAAAATTCATACATTCATATCATTTGTGGGCTCTTACATTTTAGAAAAAAAAATGAGTTATGCTTTGAGGAGAACTTAAATGGCATGTAATCCAGTTACTAAATAATCTTGGATTCGTACATAATACTATATTATTCTGTATTACTATTCAGTACTTTTCTATGTCTGTGTATATGTGCAATACACATATGTGTATGTATTCACATGTGTATATGGGTAGATGTATGTGCATAAGTGTTCATGAATTTGTGTGTGTATAGATGTGAGGGTTTAAGCTGATAGCAGACATTTTCATCAAGAATTCTTCAACATACTGAATCAAATTCTCTTCTTTATCTTGAAGTCTCCAGTTCTGGCCATATAACTTGACAGCTTCTTTTGGGTTATCTCATTAATTTATCCACCGGGAAATTTTGTCGGCTCATAATTTGGCAAAATTGTATGGTAATATTTTATTGACCTATCAAGCATTTTACACTAGTGTGGTTGGAAATAATCTATAAGTTGGTTTTTTTTTCCAGTTTTTGAAAGATATCAAATATCATCAAGAAACATTGAATCTATACATGGTGCTGTCATACAGCTAACATCTCCATGTGCAGGAGGCTGAGGAAGGATTATAAGCATAAGTTCAACAAAATGTACAAAGGAGAGTGCTGTCTTAACACCTGAGTACTGGGTGTGTGTGTGTGGGGGGGAGTATGGGGTGAGGAGAAAGAAACAAACAAACTAAAAAGAGAAAGTAAGAAACAAGAAATGACAGAAAAGAGAAAATTCAGAAATGTACAGTACCTTTGTGTGCACTATTGGAAATCTGTTGGAAAATTTCCATGTCAGTGTGGCAAATGGTTGCTTAATCTAATCTGAAAAGACTTGCTTTTGATAGGGTTTCTATTATTATGGTGTAACACCAACACCAAAATCAAGTTGGGAAGGGAAGTATTTGGCTTACATTTCTACATTTCGGTCCATCACTGAAGGAAGTCAGGACAGGATCTCCAACAGGGGAGGAACCTGGAGAGGGTAGCTGATGCAGAAGCCATGGAGGAGTGCTGCTTACTGGCTTTCTTGCCATGGACTGCTCAGTTTAATTTCTTAAAGAATGACAGCTCAGAGATAGCAGCTCTCACAATGGGGTGGGCCACTCCCATTTAATTGCTAATTAAGTAAATGGCCTGCAGCTGGATTGTATGAAGTCATTTTCTCAGTTAAAATTCTGTCTTTTCATACAACTCTATCTTGTGTAAAGTTGACATGAAACTAGCCAGGGTTACCCTTTTACATAGATAAGATGCCCTCCCTATGCACTAACAGTTTAAAAAAAATGGCTAGTTCATAGTGACTTCCTTACTTAAAATGGCTGTCCTCGAAGGATATAAAATATTCTTTGGAGGATTGTTAACTTTTGAATGTAAGCTGCTACAAATTCTCATTTATACTATATAACATGTTTATTAGGAATGAATCTGTTTTTAAAGTTGTTGCCCGTTGTTAATAAGGTTCAATATTTGCTATACTAATCTCTGATTACCCTCTAATTCTGTTGCTGATCATCATTTAATACCAGTAAAATAAGTGAGATGTCTATCAGAACAAGAATCTGTTGTTTTCTCCAAACGCAGTTCATCTGAGGATTAAAATTCAATACTGCAAATTTAGTGTTCAATAGTTTTGTTTCTCTGAAGTCAGAATACTTGGTAAATCAGTGCCAGTAACAATTCAGGAAGAGATTGATCTTCTTTGAAAACCTTTTCTTTGGTGGTAAGGATTAGTGTAACAGGAGGCAACCTACATATAATCTATACAGTTTACATGGATAATGTAGAATATATCTTTCTCTTTGAGTTGATTGATATTTATGGCTTAAAACTAATTATCTAATATAATTATGCTGTCTCTTATTTGCTGTCCTGAAACAAAAAGATTGTACAGATTATATTGATTCTCATTTTGGGCATATATTCTGTGGCGAGATACACTTTCTTTCATTAAATATTTATTAAGAGTTGTTTTCCCTTCTGGATCTCTATATTAGTCTTTATTAAAAGCTCATTTCCTGACTCCCTGGCTGTTAGGAGATGAGAGATGTACTGTGAGTGCTTCAAAGATATTTTGTGGACTTGCCTATTGTTTTAAAAACCTGTTTGTAATAAAATGCTAAAAATGCTATTCGGTGGTAGATATAGGAGACAAATTTAAACATACAAATGACACCAGGGCATAAAGTAATATGAAGGCCTTGAATAATGTAACTTACATATCAAAATTAATTACTTAAGTTGTTATAGATTGGAAAAAACATAACTAGGCACTACTTCCTCCCTATCATGCCTAGGTTAGGGGTTTGTTTTTTGTTTGTTTGTTTGTTTGTTTGAATTATATTGCAGAAGGAGATGAACCACAGCAAACTTGCTGTGTTTATAGCTTTGGATATCTATGTGTTTCCCATTTTTACAAATGCTAAAGGCAGTACCAAGATAGTCCAGCCTGCAGACTTTCTAAGGTCTTCTCTCAATCCTCTGTTTTATCTTCATCACAGCTGATGACAGCCTTGTTTCAGACTGTTATAGCATCATTAGAAAGAACTAAAGATTCTGAATTAATTGGTGTGTCTACAGTCTGGGCCTTGTTACTTAAGCTACTATATGATTTACATAGAGTTCATAGTGTCAGTAGATCTAGAAAGATGATATATTTCTTGTACACTCAGATTTTATTAGCAGCAGAGCACTAGAAACAGATGCCATGAAATTAAATTAAATTTGGCCCAGATTTAAATACTAAGGAGAATCTTAAATTAATTTGTTGTAAAGTACAATTTTTTGACACTAAGTCACGGCACACACAACATATTAAACATGAAGGATATAAGGATATAAGGTGTCCTATATTATTACCCAAAGTCTTATAAAACAGTTTTATTTTTGTATGTTTTGTTTATTTTTGTCTGTTTGTTTTGTTTTTGACTCATACAAGAGGGAGAATGCATAATGTCACAGAAGGCATGAGGACAAATGTCAGGAGCAGGAAATTCAAATTTCCTATCTTTAACCTCAAGCACAAAGCAGATAGAATGTCCTAAAAGCTGTGGGAGGGAAAAACCTTCAAACCATGCCCTGATACATACCTCCACCAACAAGGATGTAGGTGACAAAGGATCCATGACATCCCAAGAAACGTTAACCAGAATACATGAGCCACTCTAGAACATTTCTCTAATTTTGTTTTTGTTTTTATTTGGGGGGAAATAATTTAATTACAATAGTTCTCTCTTCCATTCCCTCCATCCAGCCCCTCTGATATATCGCTCACTGCTCTCCTTAAGAATTCTTGTATTACTGGCGGTGGGAACATCCTCTTAAAGGCAAGAGGTAGGAAGAGTGAAAAGTGGAACTGTGGGACAAGAGCCGGCAATGCTCACAAATAAAATAATAAAAAAAATAAACAATAAGGGACAAAAAATTAAAAAAATAATTAATGTATTATTTTTACAGTAATTGGTATTGCATGTATGTACATATATACATATGTATGTGTATATATTCCTTAATATAACCTGTCTAATCTACATATTATTAGTTATATATTATGTTACCACATAATGTTGCTTATATGACATTATGAAATTTCTTATTAAAGTCATCAGATTCTGTAAATGTAAATGTCCAACAACCTCATCATGTTCATAATGAGAATGTATTCATTCCAAAAGTTCACTTGGTCTTTGACAGTCTCAATATTTCTCAAAATCCAAAGTCCAAATACTCTTTTGAGAATCAAGGCTATTATGGGCACCTATAAAATCACACAGCAAATTACAAACAAACAAATTAACAATGAAACAGAATATACCTATCTATTCCAATAACCAGGCATGGGAGAATTATGAGGAAATACTGGATGGAAGAAAGCAAGCCCAAATCTCAAGAAGCCTCATGACTAGTATCTAGGACTTTGAAGACTTAGGTTCTCCTACTTGTCTAAATTTGCTGTCAGCAACACTTATATTTCTATGGACTGATTCCATTCCTTTTATGCAAGTCTGCCTGGCTGACTTCTCACTTTTCTGACATCTCCTACATCTTTAGGTCTCTATTGTAACTTAGGATTTATATTTACACCTTCATACAGTAGGTTCCCACATCCCTGTTATAGCAACATCACTACCACATGATCCACAGATAAGTCTGGCTCAGAAGCCCTCTGAAACTTTGAAGGAAGTGTCAATGACAGCTTCATTATTGCAACTCTCATGGCCCAAAGGCAGTACCGTATGACAGACATTGCCACATTCAGCTCCCAGCTTAGTGTAGACCCTTGTCCTCTTCATCCACATAGCAGAAACATTTTAAAAAACCTGAAATCTAATTTTTAATTAACTAATTAATTTACTTTATATCCTGACAACATTTGTCTCTCCTTCCTCTTCTCCCAGTCCTTCCTGCCACACTCTCCCTGCCACCTATTCATCCTGCATTTCTCTTCAGAAAAGGGGAGGCTTCTCATGGATATTCACCTGTCCTCAAATATGAACTTGCCATAAAACTAGGCACCTTCTCTCCTATTGAGGCTAAATGAGGCATTCCAGCAGGAATAAACAGTCCCAAAAGTACACTATAGAGTCAGAGACAGCTTCTGCTTCACTGTTAGAAGTTCCACTTAAAGATGAAGGTACACACTGTAACATATGTGTATTGGGCCTAGGAGAGTCCCATGCATGTTCTGGTTTTTGTTGTTGTTGTTTTTTGTTTTTGATTTTTGTTTTGTTCTGTTTGATGGTTCAGGCTCTGAGAGCCCATATGGAACCAGATAAGTTGACTCTGTAGGATTTTTTTGTAGTATCCTTGACCCTCTATCTCCTACAATCCTTCCTCCCCCTCTTCCTCAGGACTCCTGAAGCACCCCCTAATGTTTTGCTGTAGGTCTCTGCATCTGTTTCCATCAGTTGATGGTTGAAGTAAGGTCTCTCTGATGACAAATATGCTAGGCTCAATTTACAGGTTGGCCTCTCCCTCTTTGTTTTGCATAGGAAATTATATTCTCTCTTTGTGTTCTAAAAAAATAGAAGACTTTCTGAAAGTACTGAAAATATAAAATTCCTTTTAGTCTTTCTTAAATGTTGTATGTGGTAAATATATTGGGTGAATTTTTTTAAAACTCATATTCATCTCTCATATATTACTACATCCCAACTGCAGTTTCTGTTAACTCATTCTATTCCTCATAGTCCTTCCCCACAACTCACCTTCTCTGTTTCATAAAATGTGTGTGTGTGTGTGTGTGTGTGTGTGTGAGAGAGAGAGAGAGAGAGAGAGAGAGAGAGAGACAGAGAGAGAGAGAGAGAAAGAGAGACAGAGAGAGACAGAGAGAGAGAGACAGACAGAGAGAGAGCGAGAGAGACAGAGAGAGAGAGAGAGAGAGAGAGAGAGATGAGAAGAGAGAGGGGGGGAAGGATGTCCCAGACCTCCCAGGGATATCCATCGAATATCAAATATGACCTAGAAAAATGCAATAGAACTAGACACAAACCCTTATATCCTGAACATGACATCTCAGTAGGGTGAAAATTGTCCCAAGTACAGGCAAAACTGTCTGCAGCACTCCTCATTCCCATTGCTGGGAGTCCCACAAGTACACCAAGCTACATAACCATAAGGTATACGCAGAAGCCCTAACTCAATAGTTTGTGTTTGCTGATTCAGTCTCTGTGAACCTCTAATGAGCCCTACTTAGCTGATTCTGTGGATGGTTTTCCTGGTGTCCTTGTCCCTTCTGGCTCACACAATCCTTCCTCTTCCTTTTCTGTGGAATTGCCTGCCTTACCCAGTGTTTGGCTATGGGTGTCTGCATCTGCTCATTGAATGATGCAAAGATATTGAGTGATTTTTAAAAACACCTTAAATAAATCTAATAAGTTATGGTGTATTATTCATTTAATATTTCAGTAGATTTTTTTTGAAAATATTTTGGTTGAGATTTCAGCTTATTTTTATGATTGAGATTGAACAATAATTATTTTTCTTATAAACTTATATAGGATGGAAATTTTATTTAAGCATATTATAAGGTATATCACAAGTTATCTAAATAGTGGTTTTAAAACAATAATTATCTGTTATTTGATGTTATAATTAAAAGAAAGAAGAAACATAGGGTAACAAGTGTAGGAAAGACAATAAATTGTGAATAGCTTGGCTTGGTGCATTTTTTTTCATATATTGACCAAATCTATAGTCATCTGGAAACTTGATTTCAGTGTTGGAATGGATGGCCTTGCCCAACAACAACAAGAGGGGAGGCCCTTGGTCCCAGGGAGGTTCGATGTCCTCAGTAGGGTGATGCTGGAACGGTGGTGTGGAAGAGTGTGGGTAGTTGGGGGAGCACTCTCATACAAGCCAAAGGGAGAAGGGAGGACAGATGTGGATTGGGGGCATGGCAGAGGGGTAACCAAGAAGTAGGATATCATAGGATTGGGGGTTTGGTAGAGGGAGTAACTAGGAAGTGGGATATCATTTGAGATGTAAATGAATGGAATCATTAATAAAAATAAAAAAAAAAATGACTCATACATGTCTCTTCCAAGGGGGACTTATGTGACAGCTGCTACCATTGGAGCTTTTCTGTCTCCTTAAACACATACACACACACACACACACGTGTGTGTGTGTATGTGTATGTATGTTTATGTGTGTGTGTCTATATCCATGAGGTTTATTGAATATCTTTACAACATAGTAGTCAACCTATTCTAAAGCATCTTACCAAGTAATAACTTAGTAGAACAGTCCTTTATCCATGGATTATAACTTTTGAGAACTTGAAATTAAAGATGTGAGTAATAATAAAGTTTATATAAACACCAATGTGTTGGCATGGCTGATTTGATAGTTAGGGCAGATGAACAATGCCTAATAGGTGTAGAGTTGAATGCATGAGTAAGAGAAGACTCATGTCATTGATAGGACAAAAAAGGATAGTGTGAAATTTTGCCATGTGCTTATAATAGCATGGCATTCAGAATTCATGAATTTTTTGTTAGCCATTGTTTCCTTTCATGTTTTCAGAGAACAAATGGGTATGACTAAGTGAAACCATAGCATATAAAACCAGGAGTAAATCAAATTTTTTCTACATGTTTATGTCCTAATGTTCCATACCTTGCACTGTTATGTAACAGTGAAGCATTAAGTGTAGTCTACCCTGAAATGTCTTCACATTTTAACAACTGTGGTGAAGAGTGTGGAGAAAGTTGTTGGTGCCATCAAAGACCTATACCCTATGACACATCATTTTTTTTTCTATTAGCTGAAACATTTTTTGTAAGAGGTCATTATCTCTATTGTAGTGAAACAATACAATCAACTTTAATGGCTTTTACCAGTAGGTCTAATTTTGGTAAACATTATAAGACTTTTTTAGATGTTGAACTACTTGTGTAGATTCTGGTAGAAAGCCTGATACGATGTTCGTTCATTGTCTTATAGTACAACCACAGTATTTTAAGATCACAATTAGTATATAATCGTATAGCACAACTTCCCAAATAAGTCTTATGTTCATCTAACTAGTAAATTTTCTCTTCCTTCCTCCTAGCTTCTGCAAAGTTGTTTTGACACATTTATCCATTGTGCTGCTTTTTCATACAAGTAGACTGCTATTTATATGATCTTTCCTGTCAGACTCATTTCTTTTAACATTAGATCTTCAATGTTTGTGTTGTAGTAACTTTATGAACTTTAGTTTCCCTGCTGAAATTGTTGTGTAATGTAATGAATCCACATGTTTTCATTCACTAGCCAATGTTCATTTGCATTTTTACATTTTCTTAATTTATTTTTATTTTTGTAATCACCATTGAAGCCTATACCAGAGATTTTGCAATTACAATTATAGAACAGTGTTAGCATCCACCAAAAACTAATTTTGCAAGAGTTCAGAGTGCAGGATATGTGTAGACACAGTTATTGTCACTTCAACTTTAAAACATATTTTATTGGTTTCTTAGGGATGTTATGATAAAATACATTGACAAAACCAGCTGGTAGAAGAAAGAATTAATTTTGCTCATAGTTCTAGACTGAGGGTCCATAATGATAAGAAAGTCAAGGCAGCATGTGACAGGAACAAGAAGAAGATTAATCATATTTCAATCACAAACAGGAATCAAAGTGAGTGAGTGGGAAGTGGAACACGGTTAGAAAGCCTAAGTCAACCCTCAGTAACATTCTTCAGCCATCAAGTTTATATCTTTTATTTTATTTTTCTTATTTATTTGCTTACTTATTTTTTATTTATTTACTTTACATCCCACTCACTGCCCCACTCCTGGTCAGCCCCTCCCACAATCCTTCCCCCATCTCCCCTTGACTTCTCCTCCGAAAGGGTGATGCCCCCTGGTTATCCCTCTCCCACCACTACCATGCACTTGGGTATCCTCTCCATCATGGCACTCTGTGTGGCTAGGTGCATCTTCTTTCACTGAAGCCAGAAAAGACAGCCCAGCTAGAAAAACTTATCCCAGGGACAGGCAACATCTTTTCGGATAGCCCCAGCTCCAGTTGTTTGGACCCACATGAAGACTAAGCTTCACATTTGCTACCTATATGCTCACATGTGGGGACAGGGTGCTGGTCCAACCCATGTATGTTCTTTGGTTGGTGGTGCAGTGTCTGAGAGCCCCAAGGATTCAGGTTTGTTGACTCTTGGTTTTCCTGTGGAGTTCCTATCCCCTTCAGGCATAGTCCCTTTCACTGGCTGTAGCTCACAAGCTAGGCTGGATGTCCAGTGAGTTCAAGGATCATCAATTTATTCTCATTTACTCAGATAACACACTAACACCTCTAAACCTAGCTTTTTATTAAGCCATATTCTGGTGATGTCACTCAAGTTCCATGTTTGTGTGTCCAGCACATTAAAGACTAAGATGTCTTCTAGCTACCCTTCTTTCCTTCCATTCTTTCTTATTGCTTTCAATTTACTTATTTTATCTCCATGAGTTTTTCCCCTATATGTATGCATGCATAACATGTGTGTGTTTAATTCATACTGAGGTCAGATGAGAGTATCAGATTCCATAAAACTGGAATTGGATGATTGTAATCCACCATGTCTGTGCTGTCAAATAAAACCAAGTCTTCTGCAATTGCAATTGGCACTAGTAGTCTTAGCCACTGATCCACATTTTCCAATATCCTCATCTTTCTTGATAATGTCCTGTGATGATCCGCAAAAGTGTAATTCAATTGAAGTTTAAGTTATTTATTTTTGTGTCGGTGCTTATGATTATGGGGATCATAACTATGACTTTTCATTAAATTCAAGAATAGAATGAGTTATTGTGCTTCCTTTCTTTTCCATTTTTCCCTAAATGTGCCGTTTATTCTATAAATGTAGTTATGTATGAATATATTAGTAAATGACGGTAATATATCACATGACTACAATTTGATACTTTTTTTCACTTCATTAGTTTTATTTTTGTGATTCTAATTCAATCCTATCTCTCCCTTCAGTTTCCAACCTACAAACCATCCCGTATTCCCTTCCCCACTTTCCTTCAAATTCATCACCTGCTTTTTCTCTGATTGTTATTGAATACATATATGTGTATGTATACATACATATATTCCAAAATATAACCTGTTCAGTCTATATAATGTTACTTTTTCTACCTCTGTTTTATGGGCTATTTCATAAGATTTATAATGTTTGATATGTACATTTAGAACTATAATTTAACTTGATTCAAATTGTATATACATAGAATATATATTATATGTACATATAATTTAAATATTTTGTGAAGTACGACTTATAATGTTTGATTTGTACATTTATATGATTTAACTTGAATCAAATTATATATACATATATTATATATGTATATATAATTTAAATATATTATGAAGAAGGAGTTCAGGTTCATGCTCCTGGATGGATTAACAGTTCTACTGAACATTATCTTAGCACTATGTGAAATATCAGTTAAACATAGTAGTGTCTGGTAATTTCTAGGCTTTCAACTATGCTCCATAGTTCTCTGTGGTTATCCCATGTCAGTATCTCATCACTCTAATGACCAACATAGGATCCCTTTAGGTTTCATTTTAACTTTTTGAGATTATTTTGGCCACTTGGAGCCCTTTTTAACTCTCTGTGGGTTTGAGCACTATTACACTTTTATACAAAACTGAATTTAAAGGTTTATTGAGGGTGAACTTACACCTTCAGATCAATTTGGGAATATTAAATTCATCAATAATATTTTCATTTTACCAACCAATTGACTTTATTCATTCCATTTACTTTAAATCTTTTTAATAACATTTTGTTGTGCTTAGTATAATGTATTACATGCTTTAAACAAAATTCATTGGTAATAGTTTGGGTTCAGTATACTATTATGTATAAAATAGTATGCTATTATGTATAAATTAATGTATTAATACATTAATTTCTAAATGTACTCTTGCAAGGAAAAGTATTGCTTTCAAACTTTATACTTATTTATTCAAATAACTCAGTTCATAAGGTTTTAATTGTTTATAATGCATTTAAAGATTAATTGAATGACTAAGTTATCCTTTAGTTGGTAAGTGGAGCCTATTTCAGTATTATTTTTTTCAAGATTATATAGTTTTTGAAACATAATATATAATGTTTGAATTATATTTTTTTATGACATAGGCTCAGAATTACCTGTCATTCAAAACTCCCTAGGACATTTTAGCAGATAATTATGCCAGTAAGCTAATAATACAACCAAATAAAAAATTTTAATTTGTAAGGGATCATCTTAAATTTTTTTTAGTTTCCAGAATCAAATGGTAATTTGATTAGTTACTCATGTTTTTTTTTCTTCTCCCATTTAGTTCCTCCAGTCATCCGAGTGTATCCAGAGAGTCAGGCCAGAGAACCTGGAGTAACTGCAAGCCTTAGGTGCCATGCAGAGGGTATACCAGATCCTCAGCTTGGCTGGCTGAAGAATGGAATTGACATTACACCAAAGCTCTCCAAACAACTCACACTTCAAGGTACCTGTTTATTACATTCTTTACATTAAATAAGTGTGCAGATCTATTATAGTAAAATGTAGAAAAAATACAAGACAGAACAAGTGTAAGACAATGAGTTATTGTATCAACTCTTGGGAATAGTAAAACATGGCTGCATCTAAGACAAAACCGATATAATTTTCTAACATATTTATTGTTGTAAATAATAGTCTTGTCATAGAGATTAATATAGTCTCCCATTATTTTCATGTTAAGTAAACTGTTTAATTATATACCTCTTTTAATTAATTGTTCTGTAATTGTTTCTTTGCTCCCTGTGACATCTTGAGTGTGTTTATCCACCTCTTCAGATTGAAGTATCACTTCTAGCATTCTCTGCAGAACGAGGTCTGATATAGTGCTTAAACATTAATTTAATCTGCCTTTTTTTTAAAAAAAAATCATGGAATGATTTTGTTATTGCAGCTTTTATTTTATTTCTCCTTTAATTTAATGGGTAGTGTTCTGAGAATAATAGTCTGGGTTGGCAGTTGTGGCCATTCAAAACTTAAAATGCATCTTTCCAGACCCTTCTGGCTTTAAAAGCTTCTGTCAAATAATCACGTGTGATTCAGATGGAACCACATTCATAATAGACTTGACATCGCTGTGTTGAAACTTTCAGTAGCCTTTATACATCTGTGGCTTTAATATTGCAACCATAGATGTGATAGAAATTTTACTTTCTGTTCCTTTTTATTTGGGGTGTTGTGGCCTACATTCATGTAGGTGAGCATTTCTTTATATGGATTTGGGCAATGGAAAACATTGCATAAATTTGCTATGGTGTTCTGCTTCTATGTCAACAAACAAAAGTCAATTTTTTTCCATTTTCTAAATTTCTAAAGCTCTACGTTGTTCCTTTACTGTATTTTCAAAAGTATATAATTGACTTTCACTGTCATTTGTCTTCTCTCCTAAGCCCAATACTCTGTTTTCCATAGGATTAATTCTGTTGAATAGGTTTTCTGCTTAGGTTTTGGTTTTGGCATATTGAGGTATGTATTCCCAGTATTAGTTAAGCCTTTTCTCCATGATTCCATCTCTTTTTATTGAATTATATTTTCATATGTTTTTCTGAATTTGTTATTCATTAATCTATTTTTTTGAAGCACAGTCATGTCATCTTGATGTCATCTTAACCTAGTTATTATCATTCTTTGGAATTCTTTCTTTTTTAAATATTTATTTATTTATTTATTTGTTTGTTTGTTTTATTTTAAACTCCAGATTTTATTTCCCTTTCATTCCACCCCGCAACTTTTCCACATCCCATACCTTTTCCCTGCCACCCTGTCTTTACTAGGATGTCCCCAACGCCCACCCCAGCCCACCAGACCTCCAAACTCCCTGGGGCCTTCAGTCTCTTGAGGGTTAGGTGCATCTTCTCTGACTAAACCCATACCCAGCAGTCCTCTGCTGTTTATCTGTTATGGGTCTCATATCAGCTGGTGTGTGGTGCCTGGTTGGTGTTTCAGTGACTGAGAGATCTTGGGGGTCCAGGTTAATTGAGACTGCTGGTCCTCCTAAAAGGTCTCCATCCTCCTCAGCTTCTTCCAGCTTTCCCCTAATTTAACCACAGGGGTCAGCAGCTTTTGTCCATTGGTTGAGTGCAAATGTCTGAATCTGACTCTTTCAGCTGCTTATCTTTCAGAGAGCAGTCATGATAGGTCTCTTTTTGTGAGTGCTCCATAGCCTCAGTAATAGTGCCAGGTTTTGGGGTCTCCCCTTGAGCTAGAACCCACATTTTTAAAATTTATTAATTATTTTATCATTCTTTGGAATTCTTGTTTGCAAGTTTTTCCAGCTAGTTCTTCCTCAGGGTCACTTACAACAGGATTAATAAATTTTAGAAATCACATTTTATAGATGTTCATGTTGTTTTTATTTCTGCACTGCAACATTCACATCTGGAGTTGGTTGAGTGGAACGGTGGACACGGGTTTGGTTGTCTAAGAAATGCTCATCTATCCACACCAGGTACAAAGGTGTTAGAAAATCTGGACATGTGAGCCATGGCTTCATGATTCAGTGACACTCACTAGTCATCATCAGAAATTTGCCTTGAATGGTCAGGGTCTGGGAACTCCTTACCTGCTCACATCAAGAACTAGAGTATAAAATGTTTGTATTGATACTGCTTACACATCTGTGTCTGTAGCCTAGCCAAGAGATGAATAGAAATAGAATAAAGAAAAGACCAAGCATCCCTCATTTCTTCCCTATTTTGCCCATTTGTTACAGTAACCTATTGTATATGTACTTATATCTATTTTATTCCAGGAATATCAGGAAGATAAAATGTCACCAGTTCTTCAATCTAGACTGAAACATAAAAGTAGAGTCTCTAAAAAAAAAGTTATTTTCAGTGATAAATATAAACATAAATAAGTAGTTTTAGAGACTAAGTAAAAATGTTAGCTAAGAGGAGGTAGGACAATTTAAGAGAAAAAACTGTTGGTATGCTATAGATAATAAAGTTATGAGTTTTGTTCAATACTATGATTATTTTGTTGTTTATTGATTTATTTATTCAGATATGTTCTTTAGCATTTGTATGTTAAATCAAAGTCTATGCATGGACTGAGTAACTATGCACTATATGATAATACATGAATGAAGAGAAATGAAATCTTACTGTAGGAACAACAGCATACAAACTTAAGATATATAATAAAAGATAAGTAAAATTCATCAAGGAGTCAAAAGACCCAGGGATATGACAGAAAAGAAAGAAAGAAAGAAAGAAAGAAAGAAAGAAAGAAAGAAAGAAAGGAAGGAAGGAAGGAAGAAAGATAAAAGTTAAAAGTTAAAATGAAGGGCATGTTCAGCACTGCCAGATACATAGAAAGTTCAGAGCAGAAAACTGAAGTACATCCCAATGCTGGGTCAGCAGCTTGTGGAAAAAGAATTGTAAAGAAATCCTTAATAACTTTCTCTTTGGTGAGATTAAAAATGAGAATGAAACAATAAATATTTTCTGTTCTAGACTTTGGCACACAAAATAGGACCAAGAAACGGTAGTATCTCTTGGTGGAAAGTCATTTGTTTGAGGGACATATTCTAGAGATGCAGGACAGGAGAGAGGTGACAGTGCAGAAAGGACCATAAACGTTAGGAGGGAAGCAGGGTATTTTATGTTGAAAGAGGCAAAATTTTTCTTTGAGAAGAACATGAGAACCAATCCACTTTGATGGGTCTGAGTGTTCTTCTTACTTACTGACTTATTGCGAACAGGACATTTAAGCATGGCTTTCTGATTATTTTTATTTACTTGGTAGCTTAGAAAACAAAGTTATTGGTTTTTAATGAAAGATAAAATTTGAAGACTTCAATATTCTACTTGTTTCTTCAGATATTTCCTCAAAAAATAGAAGTTTGCAAAGAAACATGAGAGATTAACTAAACCACACATCAACTGAATTTATAGCTCTCTACATGGTATCCTACCAAATGTGAAATATATATTCTTCTCAGTGACCCGTGAAAACTTCCCTAAGATTTATCACATTCTAGGTCATAAGGCAAGCCTTATAAAAGTTGTAATAATTTCTTGTCTCTTATCAGATTAAGGTATAACTGGAAGCCAACAGGAGAAACCACAGAAACTATACATATACTTGGACACTAGGCAATATTTTTTTGGAAGATCCCTGGGTCACTGAGCAAATCGGAGGGCAAACTGAAAATTCTTGTAATTAAATTAAAATAGTAGGACAAGACCAGGCATTTTTGAGAGGACAATTTAAGCTCTTATACACACACACACACACACACACACACACACACACACACACACACATGCACACGGACATTCACACACAAAGAAAATAAAAAGTCTGAGAGATCTCAAATAAATAACGTAACAATGAACCTTAAAAGTTCTAGGAAAATCAGCAAAAAACAAATAATAGAGAGTAAATTTTAAAAACTAGTAAATGGTATCCTATAGATTTTCTGAGTATTGAATAGAATTATAAGCTATTCCTAATTAAGAGACAATGAGGAGGAGATGGAAAATTGAGGGAAAGTTGACAATGGTAAATGAACAAGAAAACATATGGGTCACAAGTATGAGAAACACTAGAGAAAATGGTGTAGAGTATGGGTGGAGAAAAGAAGCCTGTTCAGAGGAGTGATCAGTTAAACTACAACTAAAAACACAAAACTAAAGATAATAAAAGAAAAAAATCAAAATTAGTAAATAATGTGAAATAGGAGTAAACCTCAGTATCACTTCTTCCTTGGGGAATCACTCACCACTGATTTGTTTTTGGCAGTGTGTCTACAGGCAAGTGGATGCACTGTTTACTTCAATCGCTCAGATATACAAGTTGAGTCAGATGTTTTCTTCTTTATTAGTTACTTGTCATTGTTAGGACTGAATAGCTGACAAAAGCTGTGTAAGGAGAAAGGGTTTAATCTGTCCTCAACTTGGAGGGAGGCATGATGGAAGGAGACTGGTGACCACATTGCTTTGGTAGTGAGGGACTCAACATTGAGCAGGAAATGAATTTGTTTTATGAAGCATCATGACTTCTTCTCACTGATTTATTTCCCCTAAAAAGACTCTACCTCCTAAAGATTCCACAAACCTCAAAATCAGTGCCACTTTTTGGAAATTAAGTGCTCAAACATATGCACCTCTGGGGGCATTTTACATTCAAGCTACATTTTCTGATAGTTTTGTCAGGGAAGACACCTCCACCTCTTCTTGGCAATCCTTCTGTCTCAACCAACCCCTCTTCTCTCTAACTCACCCATGCCAATTTAACTGTTATTCACTTGACATGTAACATTGCATTCCAGTCCACAGTACATTGTTCTTGTGGCAGAAAAATGAAGAGCGTAGATACAACACACCAGAGAGACATATCCTTAAAAATGAAATGGTGAAAAGAAACATAAAAACTCATGACAGCAATAGAACATAGCTACAGACTGTGTGGTTTTCATAAAAATTCAACCGTTTTATTTGCGTGACCTATAAGAATTCATCCTACAAATCTCATAATTAAATATCACTTGTATAAGTTATTAAATATGTGAAGGTCCCTAGCATTTGGCTAGCATGTCATACATGATTAATTGCCCCTAGGTTTTGCTGTTGAGAAATTCAACTTATCTTTCAAGGATTAGATTAAAATATTCACTCTCCAAGATTTGAAATTTTATTCACACTTAAAATGATTATATTTCTGTGTCATAGTTTATTTTAGGTATGTTTTGGTGAAATTTCAGACAATTGTTATTATTTTCCTGCCCTCTTTAGTATTTCCAAATATGTAATAAAGTTTCTTAACAGCAGTAGTACACTGTAAATTTACTTAAGGAAGCTTGACTTAAAAATAAATTTCACTCAACTTGTGACAGATTTTCACATGTGTTTCTTTAAGAGAAGAGGATTGCTGTTGTTTGTTCTAGAAAAGCTTTGTTTAAACTTTGACTTTTAGCTGTAAACACATATAGAATGATATTTATATGAAATATTTCATATGTAATATAACAAATGGTAATGGTATAAAATTTAAAGTGTTTGCATTTTTTAGTGCAGAGCTCTCATCCATGGAGTGACGTAACAATGTACAAACACGAGAGCCTCTGGAGCAACTTGGCACATCTCCAAAGTATAGAAGCAGGAAGGAAAGCAGTTTAATTACGACAAGCTCAGTGAGCTGTTTGGCTGTGTAATCGGAATGCACTGTACCAAAGCTCAGACTGTAGTTTACAAGTTGTCTTTGCTTTCTGTTCACAGCAAATGGCAGTGAGGTCCACATAAGCAATGTGCGTTATGAAGATACAGGAGCATATACATGCATTGCTAGGAATGAAGCCGGTGTGGATGAAGACATCTCTTCTCTTTTTGTGGAAGATTCTGCTAGGAAGACACGTATGTATTGAATCCCACCCCAACCCAACACACACACATACACATACACATACACATACACATACACATACACATACACATACACATACACATACACACACTATATTTTATAGATTTGTACTTTACTGTTTTCAACATGCACAGAACATAAAAACCAACAATTTCTGTGTTCAGGAAGATTGGGAATCTTAAAATACTCAAAATAGTTTGAACGATGTTTGAAAGCGGGTGCAGTTTTCCCTGAAGCACCAGCAGCAGTACAACAATGTACATCAGATGTTCCATCCCTGACTTTCTGTCTGCTCATGCAAGAATTTAAATCCTCGTAAAATCCTTTTCCCAAACAGTTTGTGAAAGTTAAAAGCCTCAAATAATCATTGCTGTGTTTATATGTGGTTTTAACTTTGCTTCTCTCTGGATCTGTCAGCGGTATGTCAGCCTTTGAAGCAGCAGCTGTGTTGTGACCTGTGCAGCAGTGATCTCCTCTCCAGCAGATCTTCCCTGCCCCAGTATCTAGTACTACTAAAATTTCTTTGTCCACATGGCATGTGTCATGTTATCACCCTTTGGCATTGGATTAAAGTATACTATATGTAAGCATTCAAAGATATTTCACATGTAAACACTGATTCATACTTAGAGTTCAGTGGACACTTGGATTATTGCTTTCTGGGGTTGTGATGAACTAATCAGAGTATCCCTCAATTTAAATATTTTATATTTTCCTCAATTACATTTAAATATCTCTATTCTGTGATATGGGATGCAATATTGTTAATTTTATTCAACACGTTGTGTCATACAGTGGATACAGAAGGGGAATGATTAAAGGAACACATATGTGTTCATTATAGGTAAAGGATATTTTATTAAGTGAACTCTGGGCAAAGGCTCAGGTATTTCAGCTCACATTGACCCTAGTGTGTCAATTTTGTGACTTGGCCTGGATGCACTTGAAGAGGTTGTCACATTGTTCATTGATCAATCTTTGACTAATGTAAGTTTTGCAACTTTCTAAGCCTAATTTTGATGAAGGTAGAAACATGTCAGAAGAATCTTGTTACACATTGTTTATCAATGATCTCAAGTAAGTGTAAGTGATCAAGGAGGGGGCTACCGAGAACTGGCAATCAGAACAACCATTCCTATTGTTTTTCTGGAAACAGTAATCATCATTATAAAGAAATATTTAAGTAAAAAAGTTTTAAGGCAGTAAAAATAAAAGCCAACTTGCTAACAGAAACAAAGGCCATAATTCTTTTTATTTTCTCTACTAACTACATTTTAATTTGTTTTTTCTTAAAACATAATTATAAGAAACTAAAATCTTGCTTTTAAATTATTATTTAGGATTGTACTCATGAAGCATTTTACTTCATTATTCTGATTTTCTTTTAATGCCATGCATATGATATTGGTGTAGAAATATTAATGTTAGAAAGTACTTATAAAGTTATACTTGCTATTATAGTTATACAAGAATGCGAACTTAGCTTGAGTGTGCCTAAACTAGAATTGCATTCATCTTTATGTGATAGGTCTCTGTGGTCCTAGTAGTGTTCCAGATACAGAGAACCCTTTTGAAATTCTGAACAGCAAAGTAGAGCTGAATGGAAGTAGAGACTATGCTATGGAAATAGATGACTTATGGTTATCTCTCTTAAGGCTTACTTCCAGTTCTTCTTAGGAACTTACAGACAGACATTTCTACTTGGACATCTGTTTTTTAGAAAGCCAAAGAACATGACAGTTAGGGCACTATTCTTCCTGCTTCATGCATTTATGAGAAACTTAATTTTTCCAAAAGCAATTTCAAAGAAATATTTCCTTTTAGAAGTGACAACACACTCAAACACACACACACACACACACACACACACACACACACACACACACACACACACACACACGACTGGTATAATGGAAAAGAATACTTTTTGTAATACGACAGGGTTGGATCACCTGCCAGTTCTGGGATTTGAACCTGTCACTTGCCCACTTTGAGCTTCTTTTCCTTCTACTATAATAGGAAATAAAAATGAGCAAACTAAGAAGTTTTGGTTGTAATATATATAAATGTATATATAATATATATATATATATATATATATATATATACATACATACACATATGTGTGTGTGTTTGTGTGTGTGTAATTAATGATGTTCTTATCATACTGGCGAGCACAAAGAAGCATAACTCTGACTCATGTGTACTTTCTCAGAATAATTTCTGGATAATTGTCAGCAAGATTTTATTTTAAATAAAATCCAGTGACTAGTGGAAATCAGACTTACTACATTGAATGATTCATATAAATATAAAATGATTATATATATAGTTATAGTTGGATATGACTACATAAAGATATTTATTGACACAAAAACATACTTGACATTTCTTTTCACATTTAAGAGGAGTAAACTCTGCTGTCTAAAAACCGACATATTTTTGTTTATTTTGCATATTGCAATATTTTAAATAAAGGTCATATTCTCTCCACTCCACAAAATCACTTGTATTACAGAAAGAGTCAAACCAAAGCTGCAAGTCCAAACTCTTCACATTTAAGAACTGTCAGTGAAGATGTCTGGGTGTTCATCATCAGCTTCCTTTCTGAAAGTTGTGGTGAAGTATGGAGCTTCTATTTACAGTGTAACACTGAATGAAGATTTAGTTGCTCAATAAATCGTATAATACACACTTTGTTTAGTGACGGCCTTGTAGCTATAACCCAGCCATTTCATACATGATAGGACAGTCATAGTGCTATCAATCACAGTTTCCATATAGTTCATTTTATAGTATCATGACACAGTTGAGAGAATAATTCGAGAAAAGCATCAGATGGGCAGCAACTCAGGAATGACTTTCAACTTTAATCTCATGAACCACAGAGCTTGATTTTGTCATCAAACTCTATTGTAAGATTTTTCCATGAGAAAATGAATTACAAAAAAGGATTCCGAACTGACACCCTCACTTATTTTTTTAAAGTTTATGATGTAGTAAGATTCAATGGGTGAGTCATAGGTGAATGTGTGGTGCTTGTAACAGGAATTAGAAGAGGATGATGTGAAGTGCATGTGTGGATTTAGACAAAGGATATATGCTATTTATAAGAAAACATCTTGCATTTGGCAAAGCTTTACACATATCTACTCCCAGCAGTGCTCAGCTGGCAAAGACTCACCTTTAGGGCCAAAGTACATGAAGAACAATCTGTTGGCCATAAGGAGTATTGAAGCTACTGGCTACATAAATCCAAGCAACAATTACATCACATCTGGCCAGAATTTTAGTAAAAATGGGGTTAATATAGATAATTGATCAATATGCAAGTATTATAGTAGTATATTGTTCTAAATATATTATACATGCTGTGATTAGGTGTGTATTATGTGTACTTTCCTTTTTCAATGTCACATTGTTATAGTTGATAATGTTAGATTATTACAATAATGCTTATACAAATTAAGTATGTTAAAAGATATTTTAAATGGTGTTTTGAGACAGAGTTGCTGTGTGTACCCTGGGCTATCCTGGAACTCACTATGTAGACCAAGCTATCCTCAAACTAACACCGATTTCTCTGCCTCTACCTCCTAAGTGCTGGGACTAAAGCACCATTGGCTGGAATAAATATGGTTTTTATGTTAGCAAGAGTTAATATATTTAAGTTTTCATTATGAAACAAGATGTAAGATACTTGAAGAGAGTGTTTCTTTTTAGAGGTAAATTAGTTCTAAAACTGGATGCCTACTCATGTTAGTGCCATTTACCAAATAGTTTCCTCTTCTGAATTATATGTGTGTGTATGTGTATTTATGTGTGTTTGTGTATATGTGTATGTGTCCACATGGGTTCAGATGCCCATAATAGTCAGAGGACTGTTTTTGATCCTCTGAAGGTAGAGGGACAAAGCTGGGTATAAGCTGCCCAAGATGGATGCTGAGACCTGAACTCTTGTTCTGTAGAAGAAGAGCAAGTTCTCAAAACCCTTGAAACCTCTCTCCAGCTCTGCAAAACCTTTTAAAGCTATACAGATTTCATGATATGTTTGTCTATTTTAGAAGAAGAAAGTTTTAAAGTGGCTTAAAGAATGGCATTATTTGAGTATGACCATGCAAACGTGGAAGCAGAGCAGATTCTGGTATTCCAAGCACATGTTCTCACCATTGATGAGAAAGGAGAAATGTATAAAAGAAAGGTTGTATGGAATAAAGTAAATATCATGCATGAAAATAATATAATCAAGTGAAGAATAAGTTCATTATGAAATAAACGTCTGACAAGCTTAATTATTCTTGAGGAATTAATGTTTATCTTCAGTTAAAAATATTTATAATATTTAATTTGGCCATCACTATTACATCTATAAAGTAAATTGTATAATAAATCTTTTCAATTGTTGCTAGCACATGCTTAAATGATCTGCCTTATCATTCAGTATCTGAAGTATATATTGCAAAAATCATATTGTTTCCAATGCTATTGATTTAATCTATTTCTAATCATTTTTATACAATAACAGCACTGGGTCCTGTAATATTGAAATATATGATCTGAATGTTACTAAATTGTCAGGTTTATAGCAGTTGTGAGCAGTTACAAATCAGTATTACCCATGACAAATAAAGATGAAATCTGTCTTATTTTACTTTATTTCCTGAAGTTTATATGCATGTATTGGACATTTGAGGTTTACTACCTTAATGCCATACTGCACAAAGCACATTTATTATTTAATGACATATTTTATTTATATAATTTTAGACATGCTAACTAAATTAACTTTTATACAGTGCCATTGTTAAATATAAAAATCTGTATAACTTTTGAAGTAAAAGCAAAAGATAAATAAGACCAAATAGAAGAAGTTCTAGTTTGTGTATTTTAGTGACTCTGAACATCTATCAGAAATAAATTAGTTAAATAAAAGAGTAGAGGTTTGAAATGAAATGCATGTTTATTATTAAAATTAATGGTGTGTGCCTGCATGCATTTATATTTAAAGATATACACTGTGTTATGAAAACAAAAGAGTATATGTACTTGTTCTCGAAAATTACATTTAAAATTACAAAATATACTATAGAAAAATGCCAAAAATAATGCTTTGAAGATATCACAAATAATATCAATGTCAATTTATTTATACTTTAGAGTTATTGAAATATTTCTAGTAATAACCATAAAAAGAATTTACTTTTCCAAGATAGATACTTTTTAAAATTCATGAAATTTTTGTTAATGGTATTGAGATACTTGTTGTACTCCTTTTGAGAGTTTCTAATTCTAAAACCTATATTGAGCTTAGTGACTTGACATATAACTGTATGCTTATTCTTTTTATTAATCATTTTATTCATTTATATTTCAAGTGATATCACCTTTCCCAGCTTCCCCTCCACAAACCTCCATCCCATCTTTCCTCTCCCTCCTCCCCTTTGCCTCTATGAGGGTGATCCTCCACTCATTCCTGCCTCACTGCTCTAGCATTCTTCTACGATGGACCTTCAAGCCTTCATAGGACCAATGACCTCTTCTTCCATTGAAGCCAGATAAAGCCATCCTCTACTACATATGTATCTGGAGCGATGGGTATCTCCATGTATATGCTTTGGTTGTTGGTTTATTCCATGGGAGCTCTGGGTGATACGGTTAGTTAATATTATTGTTCCTATGGAATTGCAATTCCCTTCAGCTCCTTCAATCCTTCTCCTAACTGTTCCACTGAGTCCCTGAGCTCAGTTTAATGGTTGGCTGTTAGTAACCTGTGATTATCTGCATCTGCATTAATCAAGTGCTGGCAGAACTTCTCAGGGAACAGCCATACCATGCTCCTGTCAGCAAGTGTTTCTTGGCATCAGCAATAGTATTGCAGTTTGGTATCTGCAAATGGGATTGATCATTAGTATTCCATACAGAGAGATCAAAGGTATGTACAAAGTGTTGTCTGTATTCCAGCCAGAGAAATTAGAGGTAGGGCGATCTCTGGATGGCCTTTCCTTCTGTCTCTGCTCCATTTTTATTTTTAAAAAAGTACAATCACAATTGTTTCATAATTTTCTAAGACTTCCCTGAAAAATAAATAAGTCACATATAATATAAATATACAAAGAATAAAGATAACATGTGTGTCTCTGAAACACGCAGATGGGGTGAGAGGTTGGAATGAGACACTTCCTCTGTTTTGTGATATCAACCTATGTTATATATATTTATTAAAAAAGTGCAGAAATGTCAACCTATGGCTTGCATTTTTTATTAACCATGTTCGGAAATATCTATCTATGGCGTGGATTCTTATTAACTATGTACAGGGAGGTCAGCTGTACACCCTTGTTTCTTTGACCTATGACTTCTTAACCAGTGACTATGTTTAGTAGGTAGAAATCTCTTTGCAACTATGGACAACACACATATTTTCCATAATTCTTTCTGATTCTGACAAGGATGAGCTGTGGGGGGATGTGCCAGGCAGGATGACTCCTCTGCATCCCTAATTTACAACTACATTCATGTTTTCATATATGCATCACACATGAGTTTTAAATACTAAATATCTCAAGAGACATCTAAATCTTGCATGAATTTATATCCCCAATGGAATGGCCCTTCTCTGTTTTGATCACTGTCTCTCTTTGAGTGTATTTATTCTCATTCCTACCATTTTGAACAGTGAATCTGCTCAAAATGCAAAGAGTAAATAAAGTATTTAGGATTTCCATCTCTAACATGTTATATTGGAAAGCCAATATTTTTCTAAATATATTTTCAGTTCATAAAATTGAAATTATTCTTTAGAAAAAATGTATATTGTCATATTAATAATAGTTATATTAATAATTATTATTATTAATTGTCAAATAAAGAATAGAACCTGTGTATATACCTAGATGCATAGTTCAATTTATTTACTAATTATGATTATATTAGTTTTAATTTTAGAATAATTTCAGGGTTACCTTTCATAATATTGAATGAAATGTCAGAGATAACAATGCTAATATATTAGCAATATGTTACTTTTTTATTATTTGTGATTTCATCATTGAGATAGAGTTGATGTATGGTCTAGCCTCTACTTCCTATTTAGCTGTGATCTTTTTCCTTTGAGCTATATAGTGCAAAGACTATCAGTGTGTGCTATGTGCCTGAAAAAAAAAAAAAAATCCTAATCTCTAAAAGATTTACTAGGGATACAGCAATGCAAGTAATACATGGGAAAGTATTGTACTAAATAAATACATACATAATACAGATGAATACATAACCAAAATGCAAACTTCCCTGTAGTTTTAAGAGGATATTTCAGAGACAAGGAAGCATAAATCTCCCATGCCCTGATTCACATTGAAATACTCCTTACTTTTAAGGAAACATCTATGAAAACCAAAGAGTAGTACCTCTTTACTTTTTCAAGAACAAGAAATGCTGAACAAAATTTCAGGGTGCATGGAGAGCTGTGGTGAAATGTTAATTCAGCAGCAGGGCTGCTTCTGCAAGTAATCACATCCAAGGATATGATCTAGCAGGAATACAGACATGCCACGTACGTTTAGTTCCTCTGGTTGAAATACAAACCTTTAATTTCTCTGGCTGGAATACAGACAACACTTTGTACATACCTTTGATCTCTCTGTATGGAATACTAATGAGCCTTTAATACTTACCTTTATTCCAAAACAATGATGTCTAGTTAGGGGCAGACAAAATGACAAATCAAAGAAATATTTGACAGAATGAGTCAAAAATAGGATAAGCCCAACTCATAAGAATTGACAGAAAAGAGAGACTATTTAAAGAACAGTGAGGGAGAATTGACTTAGTTCAGATTGAGTGGAGAGGGTGGGGATTCAGTTGAGTTAGGTTCAGTTCAGTTTAGTAAAAAGAGTAGTTGAATGTAGGAGGAGCTAAGGTGGGAGGAGTAAAGAGAGGAAAAGGAGGAGTAAGGGAGGAAGAGGAAAAGGAAGAGGAGGAGCTAAGAGATGAGATGAGAGAGAGGTGAGCATGGAGGCAGGTGTTCACATGTCTCTGCCAGTCAAAGGTAGTTGGTAGGTTGGGTATTGAGTCACACTTCTGATTCTATGGGCATCTTGTTATTGATCATTGCCAAATATATAAAGCCTTTGGATTATCTAAGCATTAGAATCTCATTTTTCTACTGGGCCCCTGTGGAAGGTGGGATGGTCTGGGCAATGCCTTGCTGAGACAGTGTGGAAGATTGGCTGAGCCATCTCCCATGCTGTTGTCTCGTGGGTGACAGGGCTGGTGTTTCTGGCTGGCCATTTCTTGCTGTGGTGCACATGTGACCTCTGGCCACGTGTTTGAGCTAGGCAGAGCCACCACAGCCTAGACCATCTGCTTCACCAGTAGCCATTTTAAATAATTACCTCAACAATTGAGTTTGAAGAAATCATTTCAAGGAATGCAAATACATCAGAAGTGAAGAGAAGCCAATTTGAATCAGTCAGCTTAGAGAGGAGTTTGAGCCAGAACAATTGAGATGAACTAGCCAACCAGATCTCAGAATGAACTAGAAAGATTGAAAGTATTCATCAGTAAGTCTTGGAGACTGAAACATTCTAGGCCTAGGTTAGAAGCTGAAAGCTGGAAGCCAAATCTTTCAGGGTCTGGGCTTGTAGAAGATTAGATTGTACAGAGGTTAGAAGCTTCCAGGCCTAGGCCTAGAGATAGTTAGAACTTCTCTTGGCTTACCGTAAACCATGTATTTGTAAAGGTCTTCTTTTATCACTTCATCTGAGGAAAAAAAGTGATTTTTACATTTATAGAATAGATATTTACATTATAGGAAACAGAACTAGGTGTAGGTTGCTGTCACCACTCTCATGTTTGCATCTTTTGTAAATAGCATTGGCCTAAACTTCTGGAATTAATTAGCATATACCTCACCATCACAAATCACACATTAGAGTCATGGTATTACTCTGCATTTTGGTGCTATTTAGAAAAAAAAGATATGTTCTGATTTTTATTGTTTTTACAGTAAGCTCCCTTTGTATTTCATTTTCAAATTTCCATTACAAAAAATTAATTTTATTTGCATAAACTCTTTACAATATCTATAATTTGATTAATATAATATTTATGAGAAAATGGAGGGTTGGGCCTGACTATATAATCCAGTCTCAACTCATTCTTCTGCTACTGCCTACAAAATGCCTGGCTAATTTATATCATATAAATGTCTGTGAATCTAGTTACCCTGCAAATTGTCTAAACTTTAGACTTCACCATTTCCTTATTAATTGGGAGCTGAAAATAAACACATACACAATTTAGTTCAGTAAGAACTTTTATTTTACATAAAATAAAATATCTTCAAAAAACCAATACATTTGCTTATTAACAGTTTTATCTGTTTGGAACAAACATGTTGCTAATGTGTATTCAATATTGAATCAATCATTTTTCCATATTCAAACCCCTCAAATTTAGTTCAGGTTGCATTCATAATAAAACATCATATAACATGATAGCATTATAACCACATAAGACCAGGGTGATAATTCACTGAAACAGAAAATACTTGTAGTAACCTGATCAATTCCTCTATTGGGTTAGAGACTTAAGAGAAAACTCAAGCTAGGGAAGAATCATGAAGCCCATTCGGCATTAGGTTACCTTTGGGATTACCCTGTAATATTGTTACAAAATAATCACTTGTAATTTGCAAGACTAGTTTAAAACAGACTAATAGAGCAGGACTGGAGTAGTTCACATTAAGAAAAGCATAGTTGTATTCTTAAAATACAAACCAGTTTTGTAGTCATTTATTATTGAGACTTTTTGTAAGATTTATCAAGATATGAAGGATTTAATTTCTTTGTTGTGCTGGATTTATACTGTTAATATAACAACTCCTTGTGTGTTTTTATCATTTTGAGTAGGAGTTAGCCTAATTTCAATCTCCATCGTAGTAAAAGAGAGTTTTCTTGGGTGTCCTCTGTTTAATCTCAGGGGAGCCTCTGTATTACACATCTCTGCTCATATACAATAATGTGGGCTCATGGTATACAGTTGCCTTATCTTCTGCTCATCTCCTAACAACTGCTGGGTGTAATGCTAGATTTCAAAAGCTACTACAATTTTCTTTATTAGCTTACTCGGGCTTCTAAGAAGAAAATTAATATTTTTAAAAAGAGTACTTCATAATTCATAAGCATATATAATAATAAGGAACTAAATATTTGTCTTCAGACTTCTCATGTTTGTTTAGTTCACTGTGAACATAAAGCTATCCTCATACCATAAAGAGCCTGCTTTGATGAAGCCTAGGACATCATCTACTAGCAACGTTCTATGTGCTTCTGTGACTCAGGCAAAATTTATGAAGGGATACTATTGGCTGGGGAGGTTCACTTAAATATATTTTGTGTAATGCTCAAGAAAATTTCTTGGCCAACACATTCATTGGCTTTAAGACATTGTCTTAATTTCACTTATTTACTTCTTCCATCAGATTTGAGAAATGCATATACTATTTTACAGTTTTAGATTTAATTGTGACACAAATCAACATCATTGAAGATATTAGTAGAAGTCAATATCTAGTTGATCTGAAACCCTTGACAGTGTAGAGCACAAGCAAACAGCTTGGATGTTTCACATACTTGCAATTATTATTATTGCTCTACATTAAACGATAGGTAAAAGTCACCATTTGAATAAAACTGTAAAAAATATATTCTGTATTTGTGACTTTTAATGAGAAAAACATTTTAGTCATTTCATACTTATCAAAATAATTTAAAATGCAGCATATTTATAAATTACATGCTCAATTTTAGAAGGTACAACTATTTGTTTAATATGCTACTTTACATTTTAGATATTTTATTTCTGGTTAAATTTGCTAAGTTCTTGTTTATAGTTTTATTAAAATATGGTCATTTTCTTTTCAATAATGTGAGGAGTGTGAGGAATATAATATTTGAAGAAAGTATTTACATAGACATAAGTGAAAATGCTTGCTTCGTTGTATACATCATACATGGTAATAATTTTTCTAAAGTCTGTGTGCCTTTAGGAGGTTTCATAGAAAACTCTCATAGTAGATACCAGCATTCTTTATTCCAGAAGCTTTTCTTCATTCTGCTGTCAGACTGAGCTTATTTCATTTTGCTGGATCCTCTCTGTTAAACATCTTTGACACACCTCCTTTGCTGTTGTCCAGATAACAGCTACAGCCAGAGTGTCACTGCTGCTGCTGTTCATTCTTTCTTTATTAATATTTTTATTAATTATTTCATTCGTTTACATCTCAAATGATAACCTACTTCCAGGTTACTCGTCTACAAATCCCCCATCCCACATCTTCCCTCTCTCCCTTCCCCTTTGCCTGTATGAGGGTGCTCCTCTACCCTCCCACTTTCTTGCACTCCACCGCTCCAGCATCCCTTTATGCTGGGGCATCAAACCTCCACAGGACCAAGGGCCTCCCCTCCCATTGATGTCAGACAAGGCCATCCGCTGCTAGATATGTACCCGGAGCCATAGATCTTTCCCTGTAACATTTCTTGGTTGGTAGTCTATTCTCCGGGAGCACTGGGTGTTTCAGCCAGCCAATGTTGCTCATTCTTATCCCCTTCTAGATAAAGCAGCTGGCTTCAGTCTCTTAGTTCAGATGCTACTGTTATGGAAGTATGGATGGCAAAGTGGAGAGATGTAGTAAGGACTACAGAAGAACAATGCAGGGTATTCCTTTGGCCCTCTTTCAACATTCATTCTCTAGGGATACATTTTGAAGTAGTCATCCAATAATAGAAGCATTAATATTTCAAAGGGCATGATAGCAGATGCTATAAACCACAGCCTCTAAATTGTTTAAATTTGTGGGGCAGCACTGCCTTCTTTTTACTCAGTCTTAGATATCAATATTTACTATGCTTAGAAAGTCACCTCTAAAATCCATGTGCAATTTGATTATTAATGTATGCAGATTAAGCCAGACCTGGCCTTGGACATTTTGTGTTAAAATTTCCATGACTGACCTGGACTTGGGCTATTTTTTCCTGCATAGTTTTTCAAGGAGGTTTTATATAGGCAAACTCGATAATGGTTTGCGGAGCTCTACAGCAGGTGTTGTTCTTTCTAATATTAGCTTGAAACTGACCAAGTGTATTTTGGCTCTGTTGAAATTCATGTTTCTTTGATATTCTGTATATTTATGGTCCAAAGAGAAAAGCTTTACCTTTTTTGTTACTAGTGTCAAAACTCTGGATCTGTTCATGTTTGTAAGACTTCTGCCAGAGAGCTATATTGTGATGCTTTCCCTCCTATGTTTGAATTTTAGAGACAGGTAACAGAATAGCTATCAAGTCTCTAAACTCCCTCTGCCTCTGTCTCTTGAGTGCTAAGAATGCAGACATGCCCTGTTTAGAATATTCAGATATTTATTTGTGTTTTAAATGGAACCAAAGGCTTTGCATGTTTTCTGTAAGTCCCCTGCTCAGGAGCCTCTCCGTTATTGCAAACATCCTCAAGTTCCTTGATATTTCAGTCACAAGCAAAACATATTTGTCTTCAAAGATGCTTCTGAATACATGGTTTTGCTTTAAAACATGTATATATCTATACAGATGCAAATATGTTTTATGTATAGGTGTTCATATACACTTACACAAATATATCTATGCCAAGCGCTGTTTTAAGCCCTGTAAAATTTTATCTTATTTTATGCTTGCAAGGCCAATGCTAGCTCATCTGTGTCTCTCACAGTGAACACAGTAGAATTTCTCCAAAAATAGGGTACGAGGAAGTTCTTCATGTTTACTTCGAAATCAGCTTTTGTTTTATAGGACAAGCTTTATTTTTATTTCAGTATAAGCATGGCTTCCTAAATGTGATACCAAATGTACTTTAGTTATTTTCTTGAATCTCTTAATGATTTCAGAAGTCACAATTATATCATACTTCAGGGATTCTATTTCCTGTTGTATAACTGCAATGTTAAGCCAATTTTACTAAACTATAAGTTGTGTTTCCCAGAATGGTGAAACATCAGTTTATTTAATTCACAAGTTTTGAAATTACAATTTGTTCCTTTTTGTACAAAATATCTAATAATCTCTGTTTATCTTTATAAATCATTTTTAAAGGTGTCCATTTTCCTTAAAATTATTTAATTATATTATATTATTTTGAATCTATGTTTTTGTATAACTATATTTGTATCTAAAATTATATTGTTATATAACTATATTAAACACATGTTGAAGTTCACATAAGTAGTATAGAGCTTAAAATACATGTTCAGTAATAAGAAGTGTTATAAATAAATAATGATCTTTTGCAAAATTGTATAGTACATGCAACAGTTTTCGAGAAAGATGCAATATCCTAATTAGCATACATATTAAATAATATCTAACTGGTCTTCTGCTACTGTAATAGTTTTATCTCTTTGTTTATAAGAAGCAGAGATGATCATATTGTTGGATTACAATATACTCTTCTCCAGTACTTCAGTTGTGATATATTTTCATTAGCTTGATCATCTTGAGATTTTTCTATGACACATATGACTTTATAGACAGTATCTTCTAAACAGTTCTTACAATGCATATTTTCTAAGCATTTTATTTTATTTCTCTAATTAGATTATCACTGTGGTATATTTTCAAGATATGTAAAAACAAAAGATGTAATCTGGACTCCTGGCACATGATGGCAGGGTACATAGTCAAGCTACAAGCCAACCTTTCTTCCAATTTATCTACAGTAATTCACAAATACATATTTATTAGTGTTACTATTAACTGAATACCATTAAGCAATCAGTTGAGGATGAATTGTGAAAGCTCGTTCATATTTCCTGACAGTGGTGAAGTCAGAATTTCTGTGTCCAGGAAAGATTGGGTACTAATATTCTGGATTTGTGGGTGTTAGCTAAACAGTATTCATAAATTTTGTTTTCTTATACTTAATACATGTGAGGTCCAAGATGACTTGCTGACCACTCGATAACCTAGTCTTCTATCTTGCTATGCCTAAGCTTAGAGTCACTTGTGCCACTGAAGCAGGGAAGGTCTCAGTTTTATAGGTTGGGAATAGGAGAATGATTTTAGAGCCAAGATATAAGGGCATTTCCTGATAGCTTCAGACAATTCATTCTAGAGGAAGACTTATGCCAGAATAGAAGAATACTTGAATGGTCCTGAGCTGGGGGACAGTGAAGAATTGTTACTACTTAACATCATCCAGCATCAAGTTGCCAGCCTTAGCCATGAGCCTGTTTAGAAGCTGAATTCCCAGCTCATTTCAGTTCTCTAGGTCATAGTGGCTCATGGAAGGATGTTATCAAGGACACACCCATTCCTGCTGATGCCATATAATGCTTTGATGGGCTACTGGCTTGGACCTACTCTCCCACTTTGATATCAAATAATTCATTAAAAGGATTCTGGCCAGGTTCTGTCAATCCATACTGATGCCACACTACATTTTTCAACCCAGTAAGTTAGACATTTTTTGGAAACAGCATGATATAGTTTTGTATTTTGTATGTTTACTTAGAGGTAGTGAGTGCTATTTATGTTGTTGCTTTCAATGCTTTTTTAAAATTTGTCTTTATTATTATTTAATATATTTTTACCATCTAGACTTTATCCTCCTCCAGATGTACCCTCTGACCACATTCCATACCTCCCCACCCCCAGTCTCCCAGAGGATGTCCCATCTCCCTTATCCTATCCCACCAGACCTCGTCACTATCTGGGGCTTCAAGTCTCTTGAGGTTAAGATGCATCTTCTTTGATTGAGTCCAGACCCAGAAGTCCTCTGCAGTATATGTGTTGGGGGCCTCATATCAGCTGTTGTATGCTGTTGTATGTTGTTGGTGACTCAGGGTCTGAAAGATCTCACGGGTCCAGGTTAGTTGAGAGTGCTGGTCTTCCTATAGGGTAATATTCCTCCTTAGGTTCTTCCAGCTTTTCCCTTATTCAAGAGTTTGAGAAAAGGAGGTCCAGTGACAGGTCAAAATTGGGATCCAGGTCAAGGGGAGGCCCCACAGCCTGTCACTATGACTGATGCTATGGAATATTCCCATAAAGAGACCTATCATGACTACCCTCCGAAAGACCTAACGAGCAGCTGAAAGAATCAACTTTTTTTTATTTTAAAATGTCTGTGACTCTAAACTGACATTATGTAGTGGTCAGAATGGATTTTTACTCAGTGTCTTGAGAGCCTTGATTCTTATTCAGTATCTTGAAACCCTATATTAGACAATCGGTGATTTATACCTTCTCCTGGTGTCTCTCTTGGCTTGCATAGACTCATTTTCCAGGGTCCAGGTTCCACCTCTCACTACCATCACTTATAATTTTAAGGTGTCTCTTCTCTCTACTATCTAGTTACTGACATAGTTTCTTGTTGCCATTACTACCAGCCTTCACCACAATAATTGGGTTATTCCATCTCTTCACTTTAAACCTTGGTCTACAATTTCCTGGCTAGATTATGATCATCTTCCAGTAGACACACTAGCTACTCCAGCTTAGTCTGTTATGATAAGACACAGGCTTGGACTCTAGGAACTGGAAATTTCTTTCATTCAGAATTTTAAAAAAATTAGTTTCATTTAAATGTATCTTTTAATCAGGCATGTGGAAAGCAATGAACTTGACATAGGTAATATAATTTGTAGAGTAAAAATAGGATTTAGAAATATCTCATTTCATTTCCCACATGTACATTCAACAAAATTTCATGACCTATAATGCTAGCCATACATATTTTTAGATACATAAAAATTTTTATCTTAAGCTCATCTTTTTACATTTGCTTGGTAATGGAAATGTTAAGTCATTTTCTTAAATCTAAAAGGAAAACACACAATAAGACATTTAGCTTAAATGTTATGCTCACATAAATGCACTTCATCAAAAAAGTGTCTTTCAGCTATAAAATGAGTGAGCTTTCAGAAGAAGAGAAAGGCAAGGAACAGAAATCCTTAGTTGAAACCCAGACAGTTTAAATAGGCATAGACAAAGCAAACAGCTGCTGTGTACTCTGGTACAGTGTTATGTCATTAACTGTCTTACTATTGTTGCTTTTATTATATTTTAACCCTACTAATGTATTTCCTTATAGAGCATATAAATACAAGGCCCATCACTTTAAAGCGAATCCCAATTTCCTAATATACAAAGTAAGGTGAATCAGTAAAATAAAAAATAATAAAATGTGATTGCATGGTATCTGTCCTATTGATCTGCATTTTCAATAGAAGACATTTATTATCTTTGGATGTAATCCTGTATTCAAGTTATTTAGTAACTAATTATTGGACTGTGAAGTTTATATTTTTTTAAAAAAAATATTTTCAAGGGATTAAAACTAATAAATTTTATGTCATATTATAGAGTAAGTTAATTCTTTAATAAGCATATGTGAATAGCAGTTATTTAGTCTAAACTATTACTAGACAGGGCAGCTTTAGGTAACATACGATATTTTATAATGAGAGGAATAAAATTATTCATCACAAATTTGCTAGTTGATGAACTCTGGTAGAAAATTCAGGAAGAAATAACATTGAGTGTAAGAGTTTGTTTTATAAAAAGAATGTCATGGGAGCCCATATGTGCTGAAATGGTGGCTCAAAAGGTAAGAACACCTGCCAGAACCCACATCAACACAACCATTTCTAATTCCAGGTCTAAAGCTATGGATGCCCACCTTTGGCCTCTGGGCGTACTTACTTTACATGCTACACATACACATGCTACCTCAAGTTCACTGCCTCCCACATGCCTGATTAAATAATTTATCTGTAGATGGAAAGAGGCAATTCTTTGAGTTTATTGTTAGAGTGTTTTCCATATTTTATTTAGAAAGAGCTGCTTCTATGAAGGTGCTCCCTTTCCCACCCACGTATTCCTACCTAACTGTCCTGGCATTCCCCTACACTGGGGAATTGAGCCTTCACAGGACCAAAGGTGTCCACAAATTCGAAAAAGAGCAAGAACATGATTATGAAAGAGTTTGGGGTGAGAAGGGGAAATGGGAAAGTAATGTAATTATAACCTAAAAATAAAATTTTCAAAACCTATAAAAATACCCACAATACATGGAGAAATATGTATTCATGGAATTAGCTAAATAAAAGAACAAATGTCATAGAAATCATATATACACCTTACCTATGTAATACATATATTTTTATGATTGACAGAAGTTTGTGGAGCCATGTAACCTTGTGCTGTCCTCTAATTTAAGAAATATATTTAGATTTATAACTAATAAAAAGTAAAATAACGTTTAAATGGTAGAAATCTATATTCTGAAACTTTACACAATGGAATATCTGAAGAATAGCAAGATATGCTAATATAAAGGAAGATGTATGGCACAAATTTTTAATTTCATATTACATACTCATGAATGGATCAAAAATACTTATCTACTTATGTATATTTCATACAAACATTGAAAAAACCTATGGCAATATGTGAAAGGGAGGGATCTTGGCTATTTGATGAGAATAATTAGAGTGAAAGTGATCTTTTATACACATTGTGGTAATCAATCATAAGGGGTAGGTGCTAAGCACCAACTCTGACAGAGTTCTGCACTTCTAATAATTGCTATGTGCACTTTTAATGTATATAACATCTAAACACTATATACAATATAACATATATAAAATATTCAGAGTCCAAGTCTTGAAAGCTAGCATACATATAATAAGCATAGTATTTCACATTTTGTATAACAGGAAATCATCAATATGCTTTAGTATTCATGGGGGAACAACAATTTTTAGTATCTTCTAGTTATTGAAGAAGAATATGAATTTTTCATCATTTACTTTTTATTTTCCTACATTACTTCCATGTGTGACAAACGTTATGCTTACTTTTACTGAATGTTTATGATAACATAACTCTTACTTCATACAGAATGCATTTATTAGTCAAACAAGCTGGCTCATAGCTGTAATAACAGCATTTAAGTATACAAGGCAAGAAGACTACTGAGAATTTGAGGTCGGCTTGGTCTACCTGATCAGTTTCAGGTCAGCCAGGGCTACAGTGTGAGACGCGAGTTCAATCCATCAAACAAACAAACAAATACTGACAAAAATGTATAATTTGGGCTCCAAAAATGTGTTACTTTGATTAAAGAAAAATGAAACGGTCAAAGCACTCAGATAATAATTCTATGTGCCAGCAATTTTTGTTATTTAACCCTTTGTTTAATTTATATTATTTAGTCACAAAAATGTAAAGACTGAATTTGTAATTATAGAAGTGAACCACAATTTTTATTATTATAAACTCTACTAATAGTTTAACTGTTTATTGATTTAGTCTTTGTTTAGTATTTAATAATCCTATTATTCACAAATAATAAGTGTGACCTGAAGTTAGCAAATGTTTTTACATATAGTGTCATTTTGCCTGGTTTAAAACAATGAATGCATGTGTTACATAAAAATATATACAAACTGTGTTGAGAATACATTATTTTCCATAAATCTGCTTCATTACAGGTAGTTCATGTTTTAGGAATATTTTATCTATTGTAGAAACTTGGGAAATAACTTTTTTGTTTACTTTAAACAGTTAACCAATTCAATGGTTTTAACTACCAACATTTTCTCTAAATGTATACCTAAAATCTAACTTAAATGTTCTAGTTTTAAATGAAATAAAAGTGTTCTTAGGCCATTCTAAAGTCTTTGTTCCAAAATGTAGACTGTTCCAAAACTCACCTCCTGTTGAACTGTGGAAGGCCTGCAGGAACCCCACATCACTTACACATGATTTTGTCTTTTATACCCTAGAATTTTAACCTTATTAGTAGTTATTCATATCACAAGTCAACTAACTTTAACTGATGTAGTTTTTTTATTCTCTTTCTTTTTTGGCATGCTGCAGTAGCTAACATATTATGGAGAGAAGAAGGTACTAAGTTCAATTAATTTTTATGTTGTTTTGGCTTTTTTGCTTGACTTTTACTATATTTACAGATGATCATTCATTTCAATATTGATTCAATTTTATTTGAGTGTACTACAGTCTTTAGTGTAATATTACATGGGATAGAAAAAGAGCTCAATGGTTGAAGGCCCCTAAAACCAAACTCGATGACCTAAATTTGTTCCCTGGTGCCCTTGTGGTTGAAAGAAAGTATGAACTTCTATAGAGTCCTTTTGGCCTCCTTCTGCATGCTGTGATACCTATCCCCCCCCACCCATCCTTACAGTAAATGTAAACATAGTAATTATTATTTAATGTCAGTTTTATTTATTAATGATAGTCAAACTCTTCCATTATAGAAGTTTTAAAAGTTTAAAAGTAGATCAAGACAGTAAAATCAATCATAATTACTATAGTTTTCATTGCAAATCTTGGTTAAGTTTAAATAAGAACAATTGTTCCTTCATCAGATGTGGGGTTACTGAAATTCATTTTTCCCAATCTGTAGTTTTCCAAAATGTGGATGCTTCAGTTCTACTTAGAAAGGGGAACAAAGTAATCAAGGGAGGGAGAGACCAGGAAGGGAGAGAGAAGAGGGAGGGAAAAGGGAGACAGGATTAGGTATGGGAGGAGACTTGGGAAATGTACAGAGTTAGGAAATTAAAGAGAGATGTGTAGCAGTGTGGGAGAAGGAATTAGGGGTAGCCACTTGAAAATCCCAGATGCTAGGGAAGCAAGAGGTTCGCAGGACCCAAAGGGGATGACAGTAGCTGAAATAACCAAAAAAGGGGAGATAGAACCTGTAGGGATTGGACTACCCACCCATTTAAAAACAATTTAACCCAGAATTGTTCCTGTCTAAAGGAAATGCAGGGACAAAGAGTGGAACAGAGAGAAAATTTAAAAAATGAAGAAAAATAACAATTTTCCAATTGTCTTATGAAATTAAAATTTTATTATATATTGAAATGAGTTACTAAGTTGAAGGATAATTTAAATACAGTTTCATTCCAGAGCACAGGCCTACCACTTGGTATAAGTTTTCATATTTATTTCTGAAATAAGTATAACTTTTACGCTGCTCTTTGCTTTTTAACAGTAGTCTGAATTGAATAAATGGTATACAATAAAACTTAGGACCACAAATTTATTGTCCCCTTCACTTAGTCATAAAAACTGTGGACAATAGACTTCAGTTGCCAAGGAGAAGGATGAGAAGGCATTCTGACTTTCACTTAGTCTCTTCAATAGTTCTTTGTGATCTTCTTTACTAATGGATTTTGAAGCAGTTCTGTGACTGTGTACCCCTTTTATTCATCTTGAATATTTCACCTTTAAATGTACATAGCTCAATTATGTTGAAATCAGCATTGACATGTTTTTTTACTGTGTATTTATACCATATTTCTTCTTCAAAGCAAATGAATATTGATCTAGACATTAAAAAGTTTATTTCAACTCATCATTCTGATGGAGAGCATAGTATCTACAGAGCAGATCATCAACCACAGATCTGGGTCTGGTAGTTGACTATTGCGAAGATTAAATGAGCTGTTCTCTCTTTGCTTAGCCAGCTACTTAATGCTCATAGCATGTCACACATGCTGGGCACCCCTCTTCAAATCTGTGATATGCAAAGCAACTTACAGTGTATAAAAATCCATATTTTAACTTTTATAAATATCACCATTATTAATTTTTAATAACCAGTGCACAATGGTAATATAATACTAATATCAAAATTGTTAACCAACTAGTTTATTTGAGACATTAAAAGGCAGCTCTAGTAGTAGTGAGGTAGTTCACTCTTATATGCTACTACTGTCTGGAAAAGTCTTGACATCATCACTCCTACAAGTGTTTACAGTAAAAAATGAAAGAATAAGCAGGACATCTTTCTCTTTTATTCTTGGGACTGAACCCAGGGATTTATATGTAAGAAAGTCTTACTTTTGGTAAACAAAATATAAAAGCATTATTTTCGTATACTCATATAATTGTTCTCAGTGTCTTACAACTGAGACACAACTTTCAGTTCTAGCTGAAAATAATCATGACACAAATAAGGTTAACATAACATAACAAAAATATAAAAACAAATATTTTAGGCAGGGCTGGAAATAGTGATATTCATGTTTAAGCTAAATATATCAAGAGCTTTGCATATATAATCTGTATATATATATGAAAATATATATTTATAGATGCTGAATATAGATAGCATTAAGTAATAAATATTTCATAAATGTTTAAATGCAGTGAGACATATTTGATTACCAAATCATCATAGACTTTAAGTTGTTATGGACTGTTTTTTTTTATATAAATTATAAGGTCATTTGACAGCTTAATTTAGAAAAATTATTCCCACAAGATTCCTGACTCTATTAACTTCAATATGCACCCAACATCCAGAAATGACTCAAATCATATAGAAACAAAATTCATCACATATATGATGTTGATAATTAATAGCAGAGTTAACAGGGCACAGAAGTTACTCTCTCAGTTTTCTATCTCCAGATTCTAGATACAAGTACTGACTCTAGTGCATGAATATTGTATTGAATGTTCAGAATAGATTAGAAATACTTTCTGCTTATACAAGTGCTTGAAATTCTTTCTATGTCTTCTATAACTTCTGTAGAGAAGGAAAACAGAGTACAGAGGAATAAGGAAATCACAAACTAATTTCTAGAGTCACTATACACAACATGAATAGTGATTGATTTGGGAAAGACATGATACATGTGTTTGTCTTCATCAACATAGAGAAAAGAAAATAAAAACAAAGAGGTTATTGAAACTAGCATGACAGAAATTTTTATGAAATTCTAGGGTGTTTGTAATGTGCTCCAGTACTGGACACTCATTAAAATACAGTGTAATTAAAAATTGTATGATTATTCTTTTTTATGTGTATTCTTTTTTGAGAATTTAGAAATTTTTATTCTAAGTGGATATAATTTAAGTTCTTTTTTCTTTATTTTTATTAGATATTTTCTTCATTTATATTCTTAATCTGAGAATCAAGACTGCTTCACCTTTACAGCAGTATGGATCATTTGCATATATTGTTTCTAATATGCATTTACACATTAGTACTTGATGCTGAGGATATGTAAGTTCACTTGTTTGAGTTACTTATGAAGCCTAGGGTATCATTATGTTTGAGCGTTACTTAGCATGTACACAGACTCTTATGAGTCCTAGAATTCAAAAAAAAAAGGAAGCCAAAAGTTTTCTAAAGAACATATCATTGTTTTAAATATTATACTTTCAAAAGTAATTAGCAGAATTAAAATACTTTCGATTTTCAAATATTTTTATGTTGCATTTAATAGCAGCTTTTAGCTTACTTAACTATTTGTGAATCAAGTTGAGACAATTCAGATGACATCGCAGGCTTGTAACATTCAAGAACAGCACACCACTTATGTAGAATAATAAGAATGGCATTTCCTCCATTATAAACATGGATAGAACACTCTTGATTTATTCTTAAGTGACAGAGTATAAACACATTCTACAAAAAAAACAAAACTAAAATTTTATTGGGTTCATGAATTTTGGGGGAAAATGATATAAAACTGGATATTATAGGGAAGGCAGAAGGTTAGCCTAGAGTGAGATGCCGAATTAGGTTCAAGGGAAAATGAATATAGTGATGAATTGACTTCTCACCTACATTGCCAGTCATGTCCTGGAGAGATAGTATCAGAAAAATCTTAACTGTTTTTTAAATATTACTGGGTGCCAATCATTCTGCTAAATCTGTGCCTTTTGATCTCATTTAATACTAATACCTGTGTGATATAGTTGTGACTTCTAAATTGAATATGGGCAATTGTCACACAATTATCATTCTTTGCCAAAATTACGAGTGTTTTCATGATGATTTCATAACCCAATGGGATTATTTTTCTCCTGGAAAAAATTAAAATGAACAAAACAAAGTAAATACCTGTTGATGACATTTATTTATATTTCATTTGTGACTAGCATTATGCAGCATATTTATGATTTTTAAAATTACTGGTGTGAATTCATATTTCAAAGGTTAAAAAGCAGACTTTCAGGCTTAAATGTGTGACTTGGATAAATTGGTGTTTTAAAGGACAGTTCAACTCAGAAATTGAGAAATCCAGTAACTCAGAGTGGGAAGCCCCTGAGTATGCTGTGCAAAAAAAAAAAAAAAAACAAAAAAAAAAAAAAAAAAAAAAAAAAAAAAAAAAAAAAAAAAAAAAACAGAATAAAAAAAAAAAAATTGGAGAATCTAGAAAGGCCAGAATGGAAATAGTTCAAGAATATTAGGAGATCTTGATGATAACTAGTTGTCTGTACCAAACATGTGGCAGTTCATGATGGGAGTCATCAGGAGAAACTCAAGGAAGAGGGTTAGTCATTCTCAACCGAGAGAAGCATTTTAAAAAATACCAAGTGTATTGGTGCCTGCACAGCTCAGATAGACAAGACAGCATGATTCTGTTATGTTTGATTGTAAATTTCAATAGTAATATGCAGGAACTGATAATAATAAATTGATAGTTATTAAAGTATAGCATTTATCAATCCAGATATTATTTACATGTAGGCTTTACTGATACAAATAAAATTATGGGACAAATAGCAGTCTACTTTTCAAGCCTTATTATGTGTATATAGAATTTATATTCTGCTATGCACAGCTATACATGTAGCTTAAAGCTGACTAGTAGTGAATTATTTCTTGTGATTTTTCTGTGACAAATGTGACTGCTATGTTGGTCTTGTCATTTCTCTACTGTTTAGGAATATCCTCTCTTAATGAGGTATTCTATGGAACTATAATTATCAGATCATTGTTGAAAAAATCTAGAATCATTTTAATCTGAAAGAGCTAATACATGAAGTTCACATATAAACATGCTATATATAAAAACCAAAAATGTCAGACTTAAACTTTAAATTCTATTTGCCTCCTGCTAATGAAAATAGAAAAATATAATTCTACATGTCTAAAATTTATCATTTTTATTTAGTAGCAGTTGATTTATAGCATAAAATATGACTTAAGTTCCATAGACAAATAGTCGTATAAAGTAGGAAATTGTTTTGTTCCTCCATGGATGTGAAACCAGAGACTGGTCTGATAATTTCCTAAATTGACTCAGAGTGTTGTTTTGTTAAAAGTTAGATGAATTACTTTAGACTTTATAGATGAATTGAAAACTTAAAATTTTTATCCAATATTTGGCCTTTTAATTTATCAAGGTTTAAGTATCACCCCTCATCTTTCAAAGAACATGTGAAATATAATTGAAAATATTGACTTAATAAATTATTTTTGTATTGGTTATTTTATTTATTTACATTTCAAATGTTATTCCCCTTCCCAGTTTCCCATCCTTAAACCTCCTATCCACCCTCTTCCCCCTGCTTCTATGAGGGAGCTTCCTCACCCACCATGTACTCCCACCTCACTACACTAGCATTCCCCTATGCTGGGGCATCAAGCCTCCATAGGATCAAGGGTCTCCTCTCCCATTAATGCCAGATAAGGCAATCCTCTTCTACATATGCAGCTAGAGCCATAGGTTCCTCTTTGGTTGGTGGTTTAGTTCCTGGGAGCTCTGGGATGTCTGGTTGTTTGATATTGTTGTTCTTCCTATGGGGTCACAAACCCTTTCAGCTCCTTCAGTCCTTTCCCTAATTCCTCCATTAGGCTGCTCATGATCAGTCCAATATTTAGCTGTGTATATCTACATGTGTATTGGTCAGATTCTAGCAGAGCCTCTCAGGGGACAGTTATACCAGGCTCCTGTCAGCAAGTGCTTCTTGGTATCAGTAATCGAGATTTGGTGTGTGCAGATGGGCTGGATCCATAGGTGGGACAATCTCTAGAAGCAAACAATATAACTGAAAAAAGAAACTGGCTGCCTAGTCTTAGAGAAGGAAAGTCCACGGGTTTAGAGCTAAGTATGTTGAATATATGCTGGGACTGAATCAAGAAAGAGAAAAGATTGCATAAATATGGGCTCCCAGAACTGGTTTGTATGATCCCAGGACAGATGTGAACGAGAATGTTAGAATCCAGGACTGGTATGTACTTTCTCAGAACAGATAAGCCTATACAGATTTGTATACTCCCAGACACATGTATGTGAAGATATGGGAGATACCGGTCAGGTGTGTTTGTTTCCAAGACAGTTGCACATGAGGATATAGCATCCTTAGATATATATAAATTCTCCATGGTCATGTGTACATGAGAACCTGGGTGCTACTGGACAGGTGCACCCAGGTGGATATATACATCCAATATAGTTGTTTATTAATATGTGTGGCCTATACTACATGTATGTACTTTCTTGGAACAAATGAGAAGTTGTCTGTACTTGGGAGACCTGTACAGGTTTGTATTCTTTCAAACAAATGTGCATAAGGATATGGAAGACCTGGGAAAATGTATACGCTCCAGTTGCAAGTGTTACTTAGGATGTGGTAAGAGCATCAGCGTTTAGACTTCTGACTTCACTCCTGTATTAAGTGGCATCCTTTCAGCTTCCTGAACTTCTTGATGTGGATTTACAAAAGAAGAAGATATTTTATACCAATCACTCAGATCTTTCGTAGACAAAATTTAAAATGATTATTTTTAAAATTTAACAGGTTCTTGTTTAGAAAATTTAATTAGCTTACTTCAGATTGAAGAATTAAGACTTTCAAAGCTGTCAAATTAAAATTGGATATTTAAAACACTTGTGCAGGATGTTTAATGGTTATATATTCTCCAATATCTAGTACATTTTGCCCTTTCTGTTTCTAAAAGTCTTTATACACAGTGACCTCCCAAATGAGTAAAATCTCATTCTTTATAGGGAACTATGATAAATACTACCGTGGATTTTTTTTTCATTAGTGACTTTTACCCCTTAACTAATACCTACATTAATTAAAGATTACTTTTTATATTCTCTGTGTCAAAAGGTTCATAATTCCATTAGTATTTATTTGAAGGCAAATGAAATATGGACTGATTTACACAAAGTGATCCAGTTCACTGCAGATCAGGAAGACTCAGATAATGTCTCTATGTGTCTCATGCAAGGGGGGTCCCCGTCATTTGTTTTACTAGCATTATACAACTTCTTAAATGTATGCCTGCCAGCGAGTTGATGGGCTCTGTGCTGCTGTTGTAAATGTTTCTGATAATTCTGTTTTGAAGTTTTGAAATGTGTTTTACTCTCAAGGTCTGGGAATTGGGAACATGTTCTATGTTTTTTATGAAGATGGAATCAAAGTGATACAACCCACGGAATGTGAATTTCAGAGACACATTAAGCCCAGTGAAAAGCTCCTTGGATTTCAGGCAAGTATCTGAAAAGTTACTTTGCAGTTTAAAGAAAGTAAAGTAAAATTATATCTTGGAAAGTCAATGAAGCCTATAACTATGTATAATTTGTGATAGAAGAAAATTCAAAGTCTATAATACCTCTATGATTTCATGAAGCTTTTATATATGAGAACAGAAATAAGAACACATCGTACAGTTTTAATACTTTTTGTTTTAAAATGGGTTTGATAACATGAAAGTTCAACAATAACACACTATAACTTTGTTGGGCTTTTTAATTTAAAACATCTCCAGATTACGAGGACAGCATTTCTTTAACAGTAAAAGAAAACTGAGCATAAATAATTTTTGTAATGTATATATTTTAGAATATGAAACACTAACTCATTTTATATATCTTTGCCACACAAATTTATACACATACTAAATATTCAAAATGTGATTATTTTAAATGTAATGAATACACTTTCCTGATACCCTTATTTAAAGTTGACAAGACCATGGCATGTTACTAAAGAAGACATTTAATGTCATGGTTTAGAACTTTGTATTAAATCTTCATCCAGCCTATCAGAGACCAGTGGTACATACATGGATACTATGTATGAAGAAAGCAACTCACAGATGAAAGCAATGCCCTAGAATGAGAAGCATTCATAAATGGGAAACAGAAAATACTGAATTAAGTAATTATTTATTACATGAAGTATTTTTTTCTTTGCTTGAACATAGAAAACCTGGTTATTACAGTATTGTGTGCATGCGTTGATATGGTCCTTCACAAATTCAGGTTTCTAATTATTAAGTAATTTTATGTGGAGATAGAAAAGTATAATACATGATGACAATGTTTCATTAGGGACATTTGTCATTCTGAGTCTATCTCTGTATTTCTGCCTCTCTAACTCTGTCTGCCTCCTTCTGTCTCTCTTTCCCTCTGTCTCTCCCAGTCTCTCTCCTTCCCTTCCTTTTCTTTCTTTCTTCCTTCCTCAGTCTCTCTTCTTCCATTCATCTTCTCTTTGCCTTTCTGAACATAAATTTATGACAAAATATTGATTCTGAGAATTGAGAGCTAAGGGCTAATGTATTAAGTTTGATATCAGTAGAACTGGCCTACAGTAGACCATGTAGGTGAGAGTAGATGTGTTGGTTAGAAACTTCTGTGGGTCAGGTTATCAGACTAGAACCTGAAATCAGTGTGATTGCAGTATCTTGAGTATATATTTTACTGCAACTAGAAAACTCCCTCTAGAGTTCAATGTTACAATCTTGAGATAGAATTTTATCTTTCTTGAGACACATAAGTTTTGGCACATATTCACCAGACTGAAGATGCTGCCTCACCTCCATAAACACCTTCACTACATCTTTATTAGGATTTAGACAAGCATTTGGATACCATGGTGCAGCCATGTGTATAAAGGAGGCAGATTTCACTTCTGTTTCCTTTAGTGCCTGACAAGGTACAAATTCATTATGAGCTGCTGTACATCAACATGGTCAAGCAGTACTAGTAAAACAATATTTAATTATTTATTTATATTAATCATTCCACTTGTTTATATCTCAAATGATATCCCACTTTCCAGTTACCCCTCCACCAATACTCCATCCAACATCTGCTCTACCCCCTCCCTTTTGCCTAGTAAAACAATTTAACAAATGATCATTACTTGAACCCTTGGCTAGTCATTCTCTTTTGTATAAATTTAAAGGGGAATACATCTTATTTCTTCCCTAATTTAACATCAATCCCTACTTTTCAATTTCACCAAAAACAGTGTTTTTCTTTTGTTATTTGTCAGAAAACTTATCAAGAATAATTTTTACTAAGATTATAGGAGATAAATATAATCTCAAGTGCCTATTAATTTATGATTATAAGGTCTGAGGTACTGTTTGAATATTTGAAAGCATTTTTGGAGTAGAGAAATTAAACCTATCTTATCTGATCTTAGAGGATAACTCTCTTGGATATAAGCTGTGGTGGAGAAATCTTTTGGAATCATTTTTCTCATGAATAAAGAATAAACATCGATATGATATTTTTCAAAGTCGTTTTTAACATTAAGATAGTAACAGTTCAGTTCCCAACACAGAGTGTGGATCACTGGAGTGTAGATAAGAAATGATACACTTCAAATCTTCCATCAAATTTTTCAAAAGGTGCTGTTTGCTTGCTCTAAATAAAAATTCAATTTTGGTGCAATGTCAGCTTACATTAGGTTTCTGACTTTGGGAGAGTTGTTGGCAAAGATTCACTCAGTGAGCTGTGCCTTTCATCTCCTAGTTTGATTTTTGCCCTTTGTTTTATATCTCTGATAGGCAGGACTCTTGCTATATTTATACTAGCTGTATACACAATTTTGTCTTGTCAGGGTGGGTATGATTTTCAAGTAAATATATTTCTCTTCCAGGATAAGAGATTAAGGTTGTAATGAAATAAGTTTGGAAAATGTTTAAACTCTTCAGATTCCTAACTTTCCACTCTTTGGGATTTCAGTCTCACTTACCACCCATATGGACTATAAAGTCAATGCTAGGGCTTACCAAGGTAGCTTTCTTTGGATCCAACTGATGGTCTTGACAAAAACCAGGGTATTACTCTGGCTGGATACTCTGCTACCTTTTACAACAATGGCCCATATCTTGCTATGCTTCTCCATTGTGGAGCACAGCCAGAAAGTTCTATTTCTGCATTTAATCCCTACTTAAAGCCTTCTGAGGAGCAAAACCTTTTGCAGCACACTGGGCATGAATCTCTGATTCCTATTTTAGCTTATGAGCTTCTTCACTTGGAAATCATTTTCCCTTGAGAAATCAACATTGGTACTCTATTAGAATTGTATGTGTACCTAGGAATAGAAGATCTTTAGTGAGCAAGATACCTGGGTGCAAGATTGATACAAGTTAGCACAGGAGCACAGCAGTTTTCTCTGCAGTGCTCTTACTAACTTTCCTGGCAACAACTTTAATTTCCCTTTACTTTTTGTTCTGCTTCTAATCCAACTATTACTTTTCAATCTGTGGTATTCCAAATACTTGTTTAAACATAATCTCTCATATGTGGTGTGGACAAATTTCTTCCAGGCATATACAGTGAGCAGCCCTCTGAATTTCACACTTCTGTGCATTCCAGAAGCACAGTGCAAACCCTTGGACATTGCTGTCTCTGTGGGGAACTGTTCAAAAGGGCTTCACTCGCAGAACTGTGCAGTGGTGGGAGTGTAAGCTTTTGTCCTTTTGCTTGCTCTTTGACACCATGCAAATAACTTCTTGTGGAGAGTAATATAAACACCTTCGAAATAGTCCTCCAGAGATTAGTATCTAGATTTCAAAAGAAATACGTTTATGAATTTGTTGTTTGAAGTTCTAGTTGTAATATCTTCTGAGGTTTCTTAACATACCAGCTGTTGACAATTTCTGTTCTTTGCTTCAGTTGAACAAATGCTCAAAATGTGGTGAACTTTGAAGGAGGGAGCTTTAGAGCATGTAGCAGTGTCTTGATGGAACTGTGCAGTTTTGTGTGTGTGTATGTGATTTGGATCCCTCAAGGTTGTAGAAGACAGCATATTAAGGACTTTTCAATGAACTATCCATAACAGCAGCCAAGTTATTTTAATGATTGAGAGCAGAATAATTAGTGTGCCCAAGAGTCATTTAATATTTCACTAGGTGGGTTTTAAGGGTAGAGATGTTATGTAATCAAAACAGTATTGATACAGATATTCTGCCTCCTCATCTACAGTCCCACATGGCACATTAAACACATGTTTTTGTCCTTGGAATATAAGATGTTTTGAAATATCACTATTAAATATTTTATATTTGCATGTTTTAACAACTAATCATTTTTGTTTAACAATACTTGTTATTGTTTTAGAAATGTACTGAAAACTATATCAGTTTATCAAACCATTTGAGTTATTCTGAATGAAAGGGAAGCATAATTCAGCAAACTGACAATTAAAATCTTATTTTATTAATGATTGAATTAATAGATATTACAAAATTTTTTTCAGTGATGAAAATCAAATTTCTTTATATGCTTTGTAATATTTTTCCAATGTTTTTTTCTTTTGATACTTATTTTATATCATATTAATACTTATAAGACATTATCCTTAATACCCTAGACATTATACCTTCTTTTTTTCCAATATTTTTTTATTGACTTTACATCCTGATCACATGTCCCATTCCCTCCTTTCCATCCAGTCCCACTCTAAGAAATATCTCAACTAATTTCTCCTTCCTATTGCTTTCTCCAATTGCTTGCTCCAATTGCTTCCTCCAATTACCCACTCCTGTTGTCTTCAGAGAGAGGGGAAGATGTATCTAGTCCCAGAAGACTAGATACATCCTCTTTCACATTGAGGCCCAATCAGGCAATTCAGGTAGGGGAAGGAAATCCAATGGCAGGGAACTGAGATCATGACATGTTGGGGTCCACACTAGCCCCACATTGGGGCGGCCAAAATAAATGTTGCAGCCCAGGCAAAATGTTGAGGCCGGGGCCGACCCACGTTTGGGCGGCCACTGTATCCTGGCCCGAGCTGCTGCTCCAGTCTGCGGGTCAGAGTTCAGCAAGAGTGAGGGTGAGGGCAGACTCAAAGAATGGAGACCAGACATGGTGTGATTCAATCCCGTTTATTCTTCAGTCTCTCTTCCTCTAAGTGTCTCCTGCTGTGTCTCCTCTGTCTGCTGTCTCTGATTCTCTCTCTATAGTCTGAATTCTGGTTCTGTCTTCTATAGTCTGAATTCTGATCTGTTCTGTCTCTGCCTTTTATATGTCTCACTTCTAAGCCACACCTCTAAGTTACACCTTTAATCATGCCCTTAGGTCTTGTCTCTAACTCTGATCTCTATACTTCTAAGTCATACTCTTAAGTCACACACCTTTAATCTCACACACCTTTAATCTCTCGCACCTTTAATCTCAAGGTATCTAAACTAAGATTATCGAAGTGTGCTCAGGTGTTGTAGGCTATTGTAATCCAAGTTTCATGTCAGGGTATATGGCTCAAGATGGCTGCAAAGCTGATAGCCGCTTTCTGCTAAAAGTCGCCCCCCAACAATGACAGCCCCTTCTCCACTTCTTAGGGGGACCGTATGAACACCTAGCTGCAAATTTGCTACAAATGAGTAGAGGTCATACATTCGTCCAGCCTGGAAAAAGCTTTGAACACACAGATACAAGAGACAACTTCTTGAACAGAACATTAATAGCTTAGGTTTTAATAACAACAATTGATAAAAGGAACCTCATGAAACTGAAAAACTTTTGTAAAGCAAAGGACATGGTCAAAAGATTTTCACCAACCCTACATCTAACATTAATATCCAAAATATATAAAGAACTCAAGAAGTTAGACACCAACAAAGCAAATAACTCAAGTAAGAAAGGGGTTTAGAGCTAAATATATAATTCTCAACAGAGGAATCTCAAGTGGCCAAGAATCACTTAAAAAAATGTTCAACAGTTTTAGTCATCAGTGAAATGCTATTCAAAACGACCCTGCAATTTCAACTTACATCCTTTAGAATGGCTAAGATCAAAAACTCAATTGATATCACATGCAGGTGATGATGTGGAGCAAGGGGACCACAATATAATTTCTACATTGAAATTATGATATAATCAGTTAGTAAGAATTCAAATGACAATGAGCTAAATCTAAAAATCACTGATCTTACCAAAAGAAGCTATTAATGCATTGCCCAGAAGAATTCAGTTCCTGATTGTTGATTCATTTACTTTTAAAACTTTATTGTCTCATTTTAAAGCAGTTATCATAGATTTTTCAGCCAGTTAATGATGCAGTTAATATTTCCCATAGCTTGGTAGGCCATAGTGTAGCTGTGCCATCATATTTATTCATAACATTTAGAAAACACAATAATTATGGTAAATAATGTTGTCATATATAGATGCATATGTATGAAACAGTGTGTTATCTACCCATTATAGACACATAAACATTCATTTTATGGCAGAAACAGTATAAAATCTTTTAGCATTTTGAAATACATAATCCCTATGCTTTTCAACAGAATCCCAGAATGTCTTGTTACTTTTCAAGTTTAACTAGGTACCTGAGGATCAGCCTTTTTCTCTTCTAGGTACTCCAGGCCCTTATCCACTAATATGTTCCATTTTATCTCCAGGATTGTAACATGAGTTTGTGTCTTTGTTTATTGCTACATCTGAGAAACCTATAGCCATCTGTCTTTCCATCTGGCTTTGGAGTGTTTTACTAAAGATAACATTAAGTTCCATCTATTTTCAAACAAATATCAGGTTCACAGGATTTTTAGAGCTTAATAATATTCTATGATATGCTATGCACCATTTCCTTATGCATTCATTGTGTTCTAACATAAGCTTCTCACTTCTCCACTATTGAACTCCATATTATCACTAATGTACATCTTAAGTGGACTTAGTTTAATTGTGAATCCATAGATTTTTTTATTGAGACCTCCTGTTGTATCTGGCTTTCTGGTAATTATGCCTCAAAGTCAAAACAAGGGGAAATGTCTGAGCTACAAATCACATGCCTGTGTGTAAATGTGGCAGTTGCTCTAATAGATATGTGAATAATGATGTATGTTGAATAATATAACCCTGATAAATTTTCTCTGAGTGAATATATTTCCCAAAACAGGAAAATATGCCATTCTGAAGATATGCATGAGTAAAAGGCAGAACAATTGTCAAGAGGCCATACAATTTTCTATTTAAGTCTCAGCTCAGTGTTGCACAGCAAATGGGATACAGATAGTGGCATCATGGGCAACACAAGTCAGTGACTGGAAACATGGCTGTTTTTTCACAGGACCTGTGCCTACCCCTGGCCGTCTTTAAATGCTAGGCTTAAAAACTTGAGAATTTCAATTTAAACCATATTTTATAGGATGAAATACATGACCTTTATGATAGGAACACAGAAAAATTATAGGACCATGTTGAAAAATCCTGACATCTACAGAGTGGTTTTTATCATACTTAATTCTTTAATCTACATCAGTAGGTACACTTATTAAGTGACATAACTTTACAAATGTAACATTTTAAAAATAATTTAAAATGTTGATTATGTAGAACAGTTTTACATATTTTTCTCTAATTGATATAGTTGCATATATTTTTGTATTATTTTTCACAATAAACCCATACACAATACAATTTGCTACCTTAATCCCAGCAAGTGAGATGCTGAGATAGGATGACTGTTGCAATTTTAAGGCAAGTCGAGTCTATGGTATGTGTCTAGGCTACTCAGGGCTACACAGTAAGACTCTACGTTAAAAAAATACATAAGCTTAAAGTCTTCTAAAACAATAATCAAAGAAAAAATATCATGAAATATTTTAAATTGTTTTAAATCTAGTCCTATGGCTGGGAGTGTGATTGTGTGGTAAGGAACTTGTGTCACATGTGTCAAATCTTGTGCTCCATTGCTGATGCTAGGGGAAAGAGAAGGTTAATGATATGCAGCTTTGCTCCTCATTAGCATTTTCATGCAGAACAAACTTCTGAGTGAACTGCAGTCAGGCTTAAAAATAGAAATTTATGTAATTATGCCTGCAAATAGATTTATTATCTGGGGGGAGATAAATCTGTTACATCAAAATGGATGTTTCAGTCAGTGGAAGGCTCACAAATTACTCAGCCTGTCTTCCACACTGGCCATTTAACTGGACAATATGTGAGGATGGACGAATCCCATCTAAATAAACGGCACCTTTCTCTATCACTGTGAGCCAGAGGGGAAAAGTACAGTGGTTAAATGGTATTATATGGGCTGAATGCATACAGACGAGTCAACAGATTGACAAGGAACTCAACCCATACTTCCAACTCACCCACAATGTGTAGAGAGTGATATAGATATTCAGTGTCTCAAGAAGTAAAATATTATTTCACATCTAAACTCACCAAAAGGAGAAACCAGTAAAATCACAGTACTCAATGGTGTACTAAGAAACAAGAACTTAGAGATGAAGAAGGCTAGTGGCTCACACCCTAGGTTATACAAATCACTTAACTCTTTTTCTTAAAAGTTTGGATCTCTTTTTTTTTATGGATTTATTATGATGACTATAAGTTTACCTCAAATAAAATGCATCCTTCAAGGTAAATTAAACATAAGTAGGAGTCATTAAAAATGTTGGAAATGACTAGAATTTTCTCTCTAACCTATTTCACATCTAAGGTTTCAGATCATACTGGTAAAGCCACTGTAGGTTTTTAAAATAGTACAGTGATAATTTACCAGGTAAGTGAGTAGTCCCAGATAGACATACGCTGAAGGAAACACTGAAGTTCAAACCTAGGGTATGTTTAAAAACTACACTGATAAATAACCAAGAGTCCACCCTTCAAAGACAGAAAATCATGGCATATAATTAAGAATCATGGTTTTACTGATCTCTTTGTTTCTAAGAATGTCTTGATAGTTAGTTGGAAATTTAAGATAAACACAAGTAAAATTAGGTTACACAGTGTGTTTGAAGTTAGTAGGCTATCATTGTCAAATGCCAGAGGGATAGAAGACATTTGAAAAAAATCTGTATTTCTAGGATGACTATTTATCTTGGACAATTTGATTATAATCAACTTTCAATTATTTTAAGAATATGGCAGTATGAGGTATATATATTATGTCACAACAGATTTTTCACTCTTATTTTTAACTAGCCATCTTGCTGCTAGGTTCATTTTGTAAAATAAATTTATTTCTCTATTATGATAAAAACTTTAATATGTTGAGATACAAAGTTAAGCTGGGCCTTTTAATTCCAAATTCTCATGCTAGTTCTTAATCAAGTTGATTGAATGTGAAGCTCCAGCTTCCAGTTAATTCACTTTTATCGACAACCAATATAATTGTGGCATGACACTAGGGTTTCAGTATTAGTTTTCAGCCTGACACGTTTTACTACATTTTTTCTGGTTATAAGACATAACTGGAGACCTTTAGCCTGGATAGTTAGTCTCTGTCACTGCTTCAAACACAAGCCTGTACAGTATACATGATATTTCTGTCCCTAGGATTCCTCTGTAAACCATTGCAGAACCCAGAATTCTGATCTCTACCAAAAGCTAGGATGACCAGAATGCTGTCTCATTTGCTGCTGACTTATTTATAAAGTCTACAATTTTCTCATTATATTTTATAGGTATTTTAATATTTAACATTCTATTATTTATCAAATCAACCATATCATATATAATTTACATTTTTATAAGTTTTTCATTTAGATACAGTTGAAGTCATTCAACACCTTTGATTTTCACCCAAACACTAAAAATAGTTGCTAGAATTTGAATTCAATCTTATAAAAATCCAGATGAGTAAATGAGTAATATTTTAATCTGTTCAGTAAGAGCAGCCAATGACAGAGTTTTGGAAATGTGTTCCATTATGGTCTGTATGTGCCATGCTTAAAATCCAGCAGAAACACTTCAGTGCAGCCAAACCTCTCCAAACAGTTCTGGGAAATGAAAACAACGTTTATGTGAAATGTGTAGACTAGGGTAATTTCGTGAAGTACAATCCCCAGGGAAAATTCCACCTGAAAGTAAGAGGTGAGTTGTACTGATTACTTGAACAATACAAACAGGATTTTCTTTAATCCTCACAATGTCTCTATTTGATAGAAAATATTATTATATGCATTTTACTAAAGAGGTAATCAGGGCTTATGAAAAGTGTTTCAAAACTAATATAAGAATATTGATGAGTGTTACAGCTGGGAATCATTAGCCTCATGAATGACTGAGATTACCTTTTCCAGCCCTGGTTTCTGACTGCAGAATGCCCCCAGTATTTTTATTGGGTTAAAAGTAAAGATTTCTTTCATGTAGTTTGTATGCTTTTGATATTTGAATATCAAAATCCTACTATAGGAGATCATTCTGGTGTAGCCCCAATTCAGGCAAAAATAGCTTATAAGTTATAAGTTCAAATTTTCTGGCTGACATTGACATAAATTAAGCCTCTCAGAGAATGTGAAAAAGTCATTGGATTTCATTTCTGAGGTGGGTGGAATAGAATATTGCCTGGGTTCTGAGCAAGGATCCCACTTGAAAGAGATGAAAACTTTTTTCCTCCAGTTTCTATTTGTATTTTAGAAAGAAAAACAAGTCTGTTATCCTTGGAGGCTTTGTTATGGCTCAGTGGTAGAGCCCTTACCTAATATAAGCAAATCATTGAGTTTTAATTCACACCAAAAAATAAATAAAAAAAATAAAATGTCCTTTGGTTCTAAATTTTTTAATGCCCTATTTGGAATATAATTTTCACATATTGTGCAAAGCAAAATTTAAAAAGACATTATAACTAGACTATTTATAAATAGCTCATATATATATACATATATATGCATTTCTAAAAGATCATATTTCGTGATAACATAAAACTAAATTTAAAAATGATCTATATTTTATCATTTATTTATCAAAAATTGAATCATTCAATCAGCAAAAATTGTTTACATCGTATCATACAATTTTTAAGTATAACTTTATTATATTTACATTAGTGAAATAAATTGTGATACTGGTTTACTATTTGTGTGTGTATGAGTGTGTGCACTTGTGTTTCTGCATGTGCGTGTGAATATAACACAAATTTTTAAAAACAGAGTAATCAATGTGCAGGAGCTCAATTTCAGTTTGCTTTTGTTTACTAAGTAGTTTTGACCAAATGAAATCCTCCAAATAATCCACACCATTCACTCAAGCCTGCTCTTTCAAAATGGCAGAAGACCGTAAACAGGTGATTTAAACTATAGGTTAGTTCTAGCTTAGTATTTAATGATGGTTTAATAGACAAGTGTGCACAGAACTGGTTATGGATTATTAATACTGTAGCGTTGGGCTTCCTTAGACTGTGACAACAATGTGGTACTTAACAGAAAATTCCTTTGCCCATTTATGTTCTATCACAGGTAAGATAAACATGTATTCATTGTCTGTACTCAGTGCCTCATTAACATACTTACTAAATGTGTCAAAGTCTAATATTTTCATTGGGTACAGAAGGATATGCTTTTGCCAATCCATGGAATGCAAATATAGTCTCTGAGGAACTCTGGGGAAGAAGATTTCTTAGACACATTGTAATAGAATGTCCAAATGCAGAAACTGGGAATATAGAGACCAACACTATATCAAAAACACACTGATTAATAATATGGGTGATGTGTTTTTGAGAGCTGAAAAAAATTGTTTCTTTAATATAAAGTCTACTTAGAGTAAGAATAGTTACTGAAAACAATATAAATTGATCCATATGAATTAAATATAAATAAATACAAATATAAATGTGTATTTTATCATAAATAAAAATAATATGACATATGATAAAATAATACATAATAAAATAATATAAATAAAATCTTCAAAAAGTATTTTTTTGTGTATGTCTGCACAATTAATGTCTGTATAGAGTTTCTTCCAGAGATAGGGAATGTGCTTGGCCAATTGCTTGCTTGAGTAGCTACATCAGTCTAGCACCCTAATAGTTTTTACTTGAAAGTTCTTTACAATAAAAAAATTCAATAAAAATTAGTTAGCTCAATTGTTTCTACTGGTTTATGAAGTGTGTATATGAGTATAAATTCATTGTTTACCAACAACTATAAAGGAAGCATAATTAAATACAGAGATCGCCCATCTTTTTTTTCCTGAAGTTATGTGCATAGTTTGTGGCATTAAAGAACAGGGAAGACAATGAGTCATAAATTGTCAGCAGTGAGAACAACTCTCCTGACTCTATTTTGAATTATTGCCAGTAGAGATAATTTCGGGGGGTCAAGGAATCTTTCTGGTGGCAGAGCACATAAGTAAGACAAGGCAATGCTGCTCAACCCAGTGTCATCTCACCAGCAAATGACACGCAACAAGTAAGCTGGTGCAACAGCTTGCAAGCTTTCAACACAAATGCTTATGTCTACCTGTTTAATTAAGATCTCAGACCCTAGCCCCTTTGTTCCAATATCTTTATATTTATTTCATCTACCTATGACTGTGTAAGACACAATTTGGAGTGATTCATCCTGCTACTTAGTTCAGTATCCAAAATAAGTGTGTACATTACAGGACATCTTACATGCTACATACATGAAGCTATAGACCATAATACTAAAATAGTATTTTCATTCACAGGTATGTACACTTCATAAAACAGTGATCACCAACACGATGTAGACAATCAGATAGCCTTTCCTTACACTGAGAGAACCTGGCCTGGGTTTTAATTAGTATAAGTAAACTTGCTTCTATTCCTGCTGCATATGATAATCTTTACACATTACAACTTACACTTTCTTTTTGGTTCTGAATTGTTAAGCTATTTTAAACACAACTGTTCTTAATAAACACACACATACACACAAACACACACACAGATGCACGCACACATTTAGAATTTTTTTTAATGTTTGATTTTGCTCTGTTTCTTTACACCTAATACCTTATGAAACTGGAACTAAAAGTTTCCTTTCTCTTTTTCTCCCATCCCCTTTTGAATTTTCCTAATATAAACCAAGCTTTGTTTTGTCTCTCATACTCTCTGCCTAACTTTGCCCACAAAGGCAAATATTTCAACTTTTCTCTGAGTTTTGATTAAAGTTTTTACTACTTGAAGTATTCCTTTTTATGCATAATTTTTGTTCTGTGTTATATAATCTGCAGGTTTTCTAGAAGCAGTTAAATGGAAGAAGGGCTGGTGATAGGCTGGCCAGAAATAGTTATCTAGTGTCATCAGAATATGGCAGATACTTGCGTTGATGAACAATTAGCATACAGGAAATGGATCAAGGATGCCAGATTTTAGCTCTGGCTTTGCACAATTAGCAAAAATAAGAAGCCATCAGAATCAAAGAGAATTTAACTGAAAACTAACCAGATGACTAAAGTAAGGACTTTATGAAGTTGGAGATTAGCAAAAGTTTTTATCCAGACAAGTTTTATATGTTGTGTACCCCATACAGTCATGACTACTATAACAGAAAGACAGCCATGGTTTCTCTTAAATAAATGGGTCAGTGTGACCACACTTATTTACAGAAAACAAAACCTGATGCATGATTTACACAGTGTGTAATTATTTTTCTATTTTACTTTGTTTATTAAAAGATGTCAAAAACAGTTTTAACAGTTTTAAAGATGTAAAAACAGTTTAACTGCACCTCTTACTTTCCAATGCTTGTCTCAGAGCAATGGAAGAATGTTGCACAAGGAATCAATGTTTACCATTTCATTAAGCAACTTGAAAACACAATATTGCAATGAAACATGCTTTCTTTGGAAGTACTGCTTTGTACAATATCAAGCACACGGTTGCTGCTCAATTCATGCTCTCCAAAAATTCACTAATAGTACTTGGTGTAAGTCTAATGATAAAGATCTATAATCCAAGATACTGAGGAGCCTAAGGCAGAAAGATTGAAAAATTCAAGGCCTCTCTGGTTAAATAATTAAAAATATTTTTACTTTCATTCTTACAGGTTGATTTTATTTTATTATTTTTAAATTCACTTTACATCCCAATCATAGCCCCTCTCTTTCCCCTTTTTACTCTTACAAATCCCTCTTTTTCTTCTGAGAAAAGGGGACCCTCATCCTCCTACTCTTGGGTACTTCCTCTCCCTGGGATATCTAGTCCTACCAGAACTAGGCATGTCCTCTCACACTGAGACCCAAACAGGTTGTCCGGGTAGTGGATAGGTGGTACAATGGGAAGGAAAGCAGTAAGACAGCCCCTGGTTTACTTCTGAGAGGACCCAAATAAAAACTAAACTGCACATTTGCTACAAATGTATAGGGGATCTAGTTCCAGCTCCTGCATGCTCCCTGGTTGGTGGCCCAGGCTCTGTGTGCCCTTACAATCTTAATTTCCTCAACTATGTGAGTCTTCTTGTGGTGTCCTTGACCCCCTTGACTTGGTTGCTTAGAATCCCCACTCTTCCAGAAGACTCTTAGTGTTCATCCTGATGTTTGACTCTGAGTCTCTGCTTCTGCCTCTATCCACTGCAGGATAAAGTCTCTCAGAAGACAGCTATGCTAGGTTCCTGTCTGCAAGCCGAGATGAATATCATGAATAGTGTCAGGGGTTGGTTCTTTCACATGGGATGGGTCTCGAGTTGGGGCAGTCATTGGTTGGCTGTTCCTTCGGTCTCTGCTCCACCCTGCACATCCTATAGGCACGACAAATTTTGTGTTGAAGGTTTTATGGCTGGATTGTTATCGCCCTCTCTTCTCTGGTAGTCTTTCCTGGCAATGGGTTGCGACCAGTTCAATCTCTATATTCCTCCCTAATAGGAAACTCAGCTATGGTCACCCTTGTATACCCCTTATCCACTCCTGTCCCAGACCTCTAGCTGGCTCCTAGAGTTGCCACTCCCAACTGATTTCCATTCTCTCTTCTAGCCCTCTCCTGCCCCCCCTCCACTTGATGGCCTTTTTTGTTTCTCTCTTTGCCTACTCTCTTACCCAGTTCTCTATTTCCATCCATTTGCAATGACTATTATGTTCTCCTGAGTCACACTAGTGCATTCTTCCTAGGGAACTCCTTATTGGTCTATGTATTGTAGCTTGGTGGTCCTGTACTTTATTGTTAATATCCATTTATAAATGGGTACATACCATTCATGTCTTCCTGTCTCTGGGTTACCTCACTCAGGATGCCACTCTAAAGTTCTATCCAATTGCCTGTAATGTTCATGATGTCTTTGTTTAATAGCTCATTTGTATTCCATTGTGTAGATGTACCACATCTTCTTTATCCATTCTTTAATTGAGAAACATCTAGATTTCTGTCTATTACAAATAAAGCTGCTATGGACATAGTTGAGCACATGTCCCTGTGGTATAGCAGGCTATCTTTTCAGTATATGTCTAGGAGTAATATAGCTGGCCCTTGAGGTAAAACTATTCCCCATTTCCTGAGAAACAACCAAGTTAATTTCCTTTTTTTGTTGTTGTTTGTTTGTTTTGTTTTTCAAGACAGGGTTTCTCTGTGTTTCCCTGGCTGTCCTGGAACTCACTCTATAACCAGGTTGGCCTCAAACTCAGAAATCCACCTGCCTCTGCCTCCCAAGTGCTGGGAATAAAGACGTGCATCACCACTGCCCGTCCCAAGTTCATTTCCCAACTGGTTGTATAAGTTTACATTCCTTGAAGCAATGGAAGAATGTTCACCTTGTTCCATATCCTCGATACCATGTGCTATCACTGAGGTTTTGATCTTAGCCCTTCTGATGGGAGTAAGATAGAATCTCATGGTTGTTTTCATTTGCATTTCCCTGATGACTAAAGATCCTGAAGATTTTTTTAAGTGCTTCTCAGACATTTGAGACATGGCTGCCATCTCCCCAGTCACAGATCTGAAAATCTAAGTTCTCTGTTGACTTTGAAAGACTGTCTTTTAGAGAAGGTAAAATAGCAAGAGTGGTGTTGAATATAATAAACATAGAGGAGAAAGTGTAGGAGGTGGCATGTACATCCTTGTGCTCACAGATAATCACTAGAAAAGCCAGAAATACTAAATAATACAGCATTGTCTATTCAAACCAAGATATGTATAACCTCTTTTCTAACTACAAGGCCTGGAACAGTTGTGGATATTAGCATGAAGACCATTGTGCTGTATGTGTGGCCAGACTACACTGACTCTCAGCTTATTTGTTTCAATCAATCTATAGTACTATTATCCCCCAGACCCTTGTCATTAACTCCTTGATTTTGAGCCCTTTTAAAGTTAATCTATTAAACCAATCTTTATGGAACATGTAATTCCTACTTTATGAAGAGTTTTGATGAATCATATTTTTTATTGTGTGCTTGGAATTGAGTTAATTATCACCAGGAAACTTTTTCCCAAATCATGCTGGGCATAAACATGCTAAAAGTAAAAAAGTTTGGGTCAACCCCTTGAACTTTGAGCCAACATCAATCATTATTCTAGAATTTGGCATTGGTTGCTGCAGAGAACAATGCAGTGAAAAAAAACAAAGTAACATTCTAGAAAGTTCTGCAAGGTTTGAGTAAAATATGATGAATATTTGAGGGAAAAAATAGATAGATAGATCCAATTAAGTTGTTCATAATTTGGTGCTTAACATTGAGGAGGAAATATATTAGAAGCCTTGCTGAAAGCAGAAAACTGTGGGCAAGTATCATAAGATCAGAGAGAGGCAAGAAGGACGTTAGAGGCATGGACAAGTACTTCAGCTGGTACAGAGTTTGGCTTGTAATTATGATGCCCTAAATTCAATCTTCATTAACAGATACAACTCACAATGACTTATGCTTATACTGACAGAAGGTAGAGGCAGTAAGAATAGAAGTTCAAGGCCATCTTTGGCTACATAGAGAATTCAAGGTTAACTTGGGTTATATGAGAGTTTATCTCAAAGTAGTTGGGAGGAATGAAGCAAAGAAAAAGAGAATAAAGGAAGGAAGAAAGATAGGAAAAAAGAAGGCAGAGAGAGGAAGGGAAGGAGGAAGAGAAGGGGAAAGGAAAGAAAGAAGGAAGGAAGGAGGGAAGGAGGGAGGGAAGGAGGGAGGGAGAAAAGAAAGGAAAGGAAGAACTACATGGGAAGGCAGACAGACCATTAACATGAACTTGTTGAGTAATGGAAACATGGAAATACTTAATGCAAATATAATGTCTTTTCCAAGGGTAGTGATGCAAGATTTGCTGAAGGTAGAAAAAGGAAGATAGAAGCGAAGATGGTAAAGTAGGCATTTGGGACCAAATCATTGTAATGGGTAATTAGTATAAAAAACAAAATGATAAATTTCCAAAACAAAGACAAGTGGATGTAATTTCCTCTTTGAGTTATTAAGGTCCAGAAAAAGAGGCACCAACAACAGTATTAAACCACAAAATTAAACTTCTACCATTGCCTGCATAAATCTTGCAGACCTTTAATGCTTTGGAATAACATATGTACATGAAACACAGAATTTAATTTGAAATTGACTCAACCAGAATAAGTTCTTATTTTGAACAGAACTGTCTTTTTCTTCCCAACTCTTATTCCATTAGCATATATTATCTTAATGTTATTTTTATTGTTGGCATTTTTGTCTTTTCCTACTAAATGTTTAATACATATGAATAACATTCTTCTATAATTGCCAGCCAAAATATAACTATTAATACATAAAATCTGAAAAAGAGTTGTGTTTTTATTAAATGGGATCTGACAGCCTTTAATCAGAAATAATGGCATAAAGCAAAGAAAATGAAATCCAAGGTGTCTGTATGGAAGCTCCTAATGGCTTTGTAAAAAATGATTGTAAGTGTGGCCAGGGGTATCTTTTGGGAATGGCATACAAATAGAAAATCATTCCCAGCTGAGCAATTTATTTTACTGTTGAATCTTTCTGAAGCACACAACACTGTGGAAATTGCTTCTGGTCTGACAGTTGTTTGGCTGACAGCTGTGTGTCAGGTTATTCACACTTGCATTACTTCTTCAGATTTAGTGGGGGTGATTTTACACAAGAACAATGCATTTGTAAACAATTTCACTGTATCTGGGGCCCTTCATCAGATGTCACCTCAGGTTCAACGTCCCTCCCAGCACATTGTACCTCCATAAATGTTTTATCTGGTGTTTACTTCTTAAAAAAAAAAAAAAAAAGCAAAGCAAAACAAAACAAACAAAGAAAACCAGGGTCTTGTCAATGACATTCAGTACAGTTCTGAAGAAAAGTTACTCAGGTGTCTCATAGGAAATGATGAGTGAAATTTCAAAATTACATTCTGTTTTAAAGAGGGTCTGCCTCCAGGTTTGCATGACTTCCTTAACCTTACACAATACTCTCTATGGTCACACTGCTAAAGAGCCATTGTGCTACAAGTTATTGAACAAAGTTCATTTCCTAACCCAGAGGTGTTTATATCATTCAACACTGACTGCTTGAATTTCAGGTTGTTTGCAGGTTTTACTGTGAAACAATGGTTTGTATTAAACAGCAGGAAAGTAAAATGTTCCCCAACATTACAAGCTGAGCTGATTTGAGCTGTTGGATGCTCCAGGTCCTCCTTGGAGTTACTGATGTTACAAAATGTAAAGAGTCGACTATAACAGCCTTATTACAAGGTGCTTTGGAATGTCCACTATATATCAAATTCTAAGACAAACATGAAAACTACCTGCCATGGCCAGGCTACCCAAGCAATATTGTATTATTAGATATTAAATATAATCATGTATGTCTACAGTCACTATTATGTTGATGATATCATCTGTTTTGCCAAAGCTTTTAAACATGGACATTAAATGTAGCATCCATAGAACAATATTTCATGCGAATTAGAGAAGAAGAGAAGTATGGTAGAGCAGTTTGGGATTTGATAGTATGCAAATAGTGTGAAAAAGGATACGACAGAAGAAAGAAGACATTAGTTAACAATTGTTATACCCAAACAATAACCTGTGTAAATCTCTCCAGTGGTTATTCAACAGCTTGTTGTTCATGTGTGTTCACTCAGAAGTGTCGTGTAATGAGGCAGTTTTTAGAATTTTTTTAAGTTAGCTTGGTGTATTGTGGGGGGTGGGGAGGGAGAGATCTTAACAGCGGGACTGGGTTCATTTCTTTTGCCTGTCTCTGATACCCTTTGGGTCCAATTGGTTTGCCTTGTTTGGCCTTGATATGAGGTCGTTTGCCTTGTCATATTTTACATGTCTTGATTTGTCTTCTTTGGCTATGCTCTCTTGGAGGACTGCTCTTTTCTGAAGGGAAACTAGAGGAGGGTGTAGGGATACTAGAAAGGGGAAGGAACTTTGGTATGTAATGTACAAAAGAAGGACATAGTTTAAATTTTTAAATTGGAAAAGGGAAGAGACACAGAAACAGTACACTTTTGCATGATGTCTTTTTCTGTTAAAAACTCTTGACACCAGGAAGTCTTGGGAGAAAATTAAGTTTATTATGTTTTGCTTAAACTGTTGAGTTAATAAACAAGAGGTTAAAATGAAAAGGGTTTGTATTTTACCAGAAAAATCAATAACTGAGTATCAGGCCCAAGGGGTTCTCCATTACACACACAAAATTCAGGCCTACTTGAATTGGTCTAAAATTGAGTAAAGGCTCAGCAGAAGCTGGACTATACAAGGATTTCTGACAGCTAGATAAAAGCCAGAATTCCTCAGAAACTGTGAAACAGGTTCCTGTCTGCCAAAAGAAGTAAGTTATTTCCCTTGTTTTTGGCAGAAGGGACTCATTATTGGCATATACCTGTGGTGCCTTTCAGCTTACCAAAATCCATGCTAGCCTCCAGGCTCCCTCATCCCCTAATCACACATACTGATTATTGTTTTCACAGGCGTCCCACATTCCAGGAGCCCATTATTCATCCACTATATAATGGAAAGTATTTTCCTTCTGCCTCAGCTATTTTCACTATTTTCTTTCTTGCTGTTCTCTATAATTCTCCTTCTGCAGGATGATGGCCATGTGCAGTCTGCCTTTTTCTATGCTTTGGACTCTTTTACATGCATATGGATATTTTCTCTCTTCTCTACAAAAAAAAAAAAGAAAAAAGAAAAAGAAAAAAAATTCCCCAAAATCATACGAAGTCATCTCATTGCTTGTTTATTTGTTTGTTTGTTTTTTCTGCTCCCCCACTTACTCTGGGAACCTAGAATCACATTATAGGAGTCTCATTGCTATTATATTTTATATAGTAAACTTAATTTGCTCCGCATTTTATTGACCAACCCTTTTTATTTGCACATTTAATATTTGATGTTGGGTGTCCTCAATTACCACACATTAATTTTACTCAGGATACTGCCATTACCTTGTTATGAGTTATGATTAAATTTCCTTTTCTGTTTCCTGAACTGCAGGATGAAGTCTGTCCCAAAACTGAAGAGGATGAAGTGCAGAGATGTGTGTGGGCTTCTGCTGTTAATGTCAAAGACAAGTTCATTTATGTTGCCCAGCCAACTTTGGATAGAATCTTGATTGTTGATGTTCAGTCCCAAAAAGTTGTTCAGGTATGATGATGGGTATTTATGAAAATGAAACTTAAAATACATATTTGTTTCAGTCTTAGAGTATCTACCACCTAAGTTGTTTTCTGACATCTAATTGTCATTACAAACATTACAACAATGTTGTCATTACAACAGTAATATTTACCACAAAATTTCACAAGTTACTAAATATTAATAGATGACAATCATAAAACAGGCCTATAGGTCAATGACACAGAAGACAACCTTTAATAGACCTTGCCATGATGATGGATTCACAACACGTTTACTTTATGTTTCTAGTATGAACCATCATGTTTTGACCTCTTCCAATACTATTTTTAATACTATGCTGTAGTCAATTTGCCAAAATTCAAAAGTAAAATAACATACTGAAAGCATTTTATCTCGGGTATCTGTATCCAGAATTTGGACCTGAACAGTTAAAATCATTGGCTTCAGTACTGAAAAAATAATGTAAGTGTTATCATGTAGTATAAGATACATACTACTCTTAAATGGAAATAATAACTATATACACTTTAGAGTTACATTGAACCCTAAAATAAGTTTATGCATGTATAACATTCAAAGGAGATCATTATATATGAAGAGCCATATTGTCTATCACCTCTCAATTCTCAAAGTGTCTTAGGGACGGACAGTGATCTCCAACTGCCCTTTGTATTTTGTATGTATAGATAAATTTTAAAGTCAATATTTTTATGAAATTGGCACACATACATCTTGATTTTTATCTAAAGGAACAAAAATAGCTTAGAAACACACGATAAATAATTCTGCTATTATCAACTTCACATGAATTCATCCATCTATCTATCTATCCATCCATCCATCTATCCATCCATCCATTCATCCATCTATTCATGCTATTATTATGGATTAATTGCTACTGTAAGATATATTGGCTATAAATAAATGAATGGCATTGATTCTAATACAAAGTCCTGGTGCCTGTCAGAGACTAAGTTCTGAGCTGACATTGAGTTTCTGATGTGAAAATGAATAATAAAATCTTGAATAAAATTATGAACAGGTATTCAACTAGAAAATTCTAGGATTTCTAGGATTACCCCATTTATCATGGAGATCCAATTTATTTCTCACATAATATGAGAGCAAATAGCCTGAATGTTACAGTTCATTTGCATATGATTTGGAGGCTTTTGAATTTTGACAAGGGTAGTTTTATTTTGATTTACTCTGAGATAGGTCAGTGTAAATTAGAGGCATTTGGTCTGGAATGATCAGGTCTCCTTGCCAGAATTTTAAAATTAGATGTATGATCTGAGAGTAATCAAGCTGGTCTTTAAATTCAATTTTAAATCGAGACTAACACTTACTGAATATATATTTCCTAATAGATATTCAAAAGTGGGAAAAGCCAGGGTCACTTATTATTCATAGAATTTTGCCTTCAGACAATGATGTCAAATTAAAAATTAATAGAAGTAATGGATAATAAAATGGCCAAATGCTATGCAATTACCACATAAATCATATTATTTTTAAGTCTTTGTTATAACTATGAAATACTATGGAATCATAAGATCTTATGCAATTTGAAATCAGAGAAAGGTACATTCTGATACAACTATGACTCTAGTGAATTTTTAGGCTCAAGTTTGCCACTTAGTATATAGATAGTATGTGACTCCAATGGAAATCTCTTTATGATATTGAAATAATTATATCATCACTACTTTGTAGAATACATCCTATATAAATATATAATTATGTATATCTTTGTCACCATATCAATTGCCAGATTGTGGATATTATATAAATAGAAATGTATAATATGGATTATTTGATTCTGACTCCTGGGTCTGGTAGTTATTAGTGCAGCACAGTTTTATTTTCATGTAGACTATGTTTACATTATTGTTTTTCTATAAGAGATTTACTAGAGTTAATGATTCATGATTATGGAGCCTATATTTGTATATTCATCCATGTAAAATCAGACATAACCTCAAAACCTGCAATTAAAGTGTTCTGTAACTTATGTAGCACAGATTTGCAGAGAGACTGTTAGTGGACATGGGTGTTTCTAACTCACAATTTTGAAGTTTTTTACATAAAGAAATTATCTAGAATGATGATAAGATTTAAGTAAAAGGCCGTGATGTGCCTAGTAGTAAACTATATCTATCCATGAATCATAGTGTCATAGTACATGTGCTCAGTATTAGTAAATTATATATGTTAAGTAACTTATTTTCAAACACATACAGATATATATATATATATATATATATATATATATATATATATACACACACACATATATATGTATATGTATGTGAATATATATCAGCAATTGATTTAATTGTGTAAAATGAATGGACAATTAAAACACATTCAAATTTGATTAGTATGAATACTGACACTAGCTAAATATTTGTGGTTTTTTTTGGTGTACATGGGTATATTGAATTACGTAGATATGTGTAAAATTGTATATACACGATTATGTATGCAATCCAGTATATATATCCAGTCATACATATACAAACATGGATGCGATATATGAGGTGACATATAAAAAGCAACATTATTTTTAAATTTGTGTATATGGGTTTAATTTTAATAGTCAAAATTTTGAAAACATCATACTCTTTAACCATTTTAAATGCCATGTGATAAAATTAGTGGTTTATTTCTATAAAACTATATTTTGAAAATTTGACAAGCAGTAGTAATGACACTGTTAGTAAAATTAGAAAGTCAATTTCTTAGTGGTGTTCTTTCTCATAATTCTACACTAATGTACATTTTTAATAAAACTGGGTATAAGTACTTTTGAATGTCACAACAATGTATTGTAGTCACCTTTGAAATTTAAATTTCTAATATATAACCTAAAATTTAATCAGATCAGAGTAAACGCTTAAGCAATGTTAAATAACAGTTGATATAAAGGTAACCAAATTTTAACCACATTTTAAAAAGCAGTACTGAATTAATAATGGTTATGTACAATGTTCATTATCAAGGCAAAGCCAGCTTGGAGAATCAGGTAAATCATTGCATGGAGAAAGTGAGAGGAGGCCAGCAACAGCCTTCTGCAGAGATACACACAAGAGGCAATGTAAGCTGCATGTCTGAAAGATTGAGTAGGAGAAAATTAATCTTTTAGATAGTATTCAGATCTACTAGAAAAATTAATAACACAGCCTAGTTTGGTCTTTATCTGTTTTGTGTTTTACAGAAATATATTTTCTCAAAAAAATTAAACTATAATTGAAATTGCTTACATTTGGATTGAGAAAACTTACTTAAGCATTAAATTTCATGTGCAAATGAACAAAGTGATGAGTATACATGTAATATATTAAAATTTAACACTCAAAGGGATTTTTTTTCTGTTTAAGGTTAAGTTGTATTAACATTTAACGATGGTTGGAAAACAGCCAAAAAATACTTAAATACTATAGCAATGTTGATGGGAAGGAGTACTGGATGAAGGTCCTTGCTGCCAACCCTAAGTATAATCACCAGAACACAGCTGGTGAAAGGACAGAGTATGCTCTACAAATTTGTCCTCTCATAGCCATATGAGACACATCATGAATATATCCATACACATACACATAACACAACAACACATTAAATAAAGAAATTAAATTTTTCTGCAAGTTATTGTTAGGCATTGGAAATTATAACACTTTTAGACACACTAAACTTTAGAATATCAAAATGGTTGACGGGGATAAAGTAAAAACAAAAACAAAACAAAACAAAAAAAACACACAAGAAAAACAAAAAGATGAAAGATACATAAATATAACCTTAGGGTCCTGAGAGGCCTCACACTTCTGACAGATATATTGACTGAAAATTCCAAAAGAAAAGAAGTAGAAATGAAATGTTATGCTATGTAGAGAAATAATAAATAGGTCAACATTTTTATAGTCAATGAAAACCTCCAATACAAATTCCCAGGGGTTCATCAGTCGACAAGAAAAAGTTTAAAGTGGCTAACAGCATGATGTGTTGTGCAATTCTTAATAGTTCTTAGAACTGATAGTAAAAATCATAAACAAGGGCTCCTCAACTAGTCAGTTAACAAGAATGAATCGAAGTGAGATGAAAGTATTAAGCTTATTAAAGGAAAGCAAAGATAAGACCCCTGCTGGACAATCACGAGGACATGAATTTGAATATCCTGCACTCACATAAAAATAAGTTGAACTTGGTCAGTGTTGAGAGACAAGGTGTGAAGAGAGGTATACTCCAGCAACTCCTTAGCCTGACAAGTAGATAAATGGCAACCTTCATGTTTAGTAACAGCTTAGTGTCCAACTAGAGTAAGACTAAGAGTGATAAAAAGAGATACTCAATATTTTCTTCTGTCCACTGCATTCATGCACATAAGTACTCCCACAAACCTATGTGCTCACACATATACAAATACACATACACACACTAAAAAAACTTAAATAATTAATCTGTAAAAATATATAAAAAAGGATATAGATGAAGGAAAGAAAGGGAAAGAAGGAAGAATCAATCCACCAAAATTCCAGAAAATACAAGAAACAAAAACTGTGTTCTACAAATGAGAGAAAATATAAGGCTTTCTTTTCATGTTTGTTTGTATTTTTTTCATGTTTTAATGTTTATATTTAATCTTTTTTTTTTAAAGTCCAGTTGTTATTTCTCTTCTTGTCTGCCCTCTGAGAGTTTCTCATCCCATTTCTCCTGCCAGTCTCCATCCAAGAGGATGTCCACCCAACCCCACTTACCACACAACCCTGCCAGGCTTCCCCACTCTCCTCAGGGTTAGGTACATCTTTTCTCATTGAAGCCAGACCAGTCAGTTCCTTGCTGTATATGTGTTGGAGGCCTCAAACCAGCTAGCATATGTTATGTGGTTGGTGGCTCAGTGTGTGAGAGATCGCAAGGGTCTGGGTTAGTTGAGACTGCTGGTCTTCCTATGGGCTCACCCTCTCCTCAATTTCTTCCAGCCTTTTCCTAATTCAACCATACGGGTCCCCGACTTTGTTGGGTATAAGAAGCAAAAGTCTATAATGGTTATTACTCCTGGTGTTAACATTCAGAAATTTCATTGTCAATCCTGATACAATGAAGACATAGCTATTCAACGAAGTAAATATTGAAAGATTTCAATATAAATGTATGGGCATTAAGAAGAACTAATGATTATACCTTTCCAAAGTTTACTTTTCTATATGATTTGAAGACAATGTAAATTGAAGGGCTATGAATTTAAAAGTCAATGTATTTTAAAGCTATTAGTTTAGTATATTTTTCTAAATGTACTCAATGCTTTTATTTAATTTTGAGAGAATAAGAGGAATTAAAATATTTAATCAGTGACTCTTAACCACAAAGAAATTGAACACAAAAATTGCAAGGAACAAAAGCGAAAAAAAATTAAATGGTGAACACCAAGAAATGTCAAAAAAATGAAACTAAAAGTCAGCCTTCTAACAGATTAACAGCATTCAAACAACCTTACATAGATGGACAAATAAAAAGGAGGAAATCTCAAATTACTAAACTTATCCAATATTGAAGTTTAAAGCAGTTTAACTGGCATAGAACTAAATGACATAACACTAAACTAAGGGAGTGAAAGATCTGTAGAAGTAAAGTTATAACATATAACTAAATGTAATTAAAGAACAATAAAATCTGATGACCATGATTTAGAAGATCTCATATTGTTTAGATGTCTCTCCCAACCACAGTGACCTATGGACTCAAAGCAAAATCCAAACAGAAATAGGTAAGAGAAATGAAAAATGTCATCCAACAATTGTATGGCACTCCACAGAACCACATCAATGTTGATAAAGTAAATGAAACTGGAATACATTATGTATTACTATTTTCTTTTTTATAAACTTTACACAAAGCAACAATTACTAAAATAATACTCAGAAAGAGACATATAGATTAGCGAAATAGAATACAAATTCAAGTATCCTTACATAAACTCTCAAATTATTTTTGAGAATTTGTATCAGCACTTTTCAATGAAAATATTTTAAGCTTTTACTAAAAGTGGATATGTATACATGAAAGAATAAAGTTGTAAACTTACCCAATTATCTCAACAACAAGTATCTCAACATGATGGGAAAATATACATGTAAAATATAAACTAGAGGAAAGCAAGCAACAAATTAGAAGATATTAGATCTGCTGATGCCATCTTGGATATGACACCAAAACTGTGGGTAATAAAAAGATAATAGACAACTTGGACAGCATAAGCTTATTTAAATATTTCACAGCAAATGATATGAAGTAAACATTATTCATATTTCTAATAGAAATTGGTATCTAGAACATACAGAAAATTTCTAAACAGAAAAATAGATAACTATACTTGAACAAGTACAAGAACTTGAACATATATTTCCTTATAGAATATATATAAGCAATCATTAAGCACAGAAAACAATGCTTTGTCATATGAAGCATTAAGAAAATGAAAATGAATCTACAATGAGATTTAATCCATACTTATCATTAAATCAAACACAATCTGTTGACAAGCATGTATCAAAATTTGAGCTTTTTTCCACAACGTAAATAGGAATGACTACAGCAGAACTACCAGGGAATGGAGTGTCATGATTTATCAAAATTTAAATCACACAAATGTGACACAGCAATGCCACGACCCCTGACTGTACATATCCACATAGTGCTGAAGGTGAGGTAAGAACTCGACATTGATGCCCTTCAGTGGGTGAATGTGGCATACTCTATAATGGAGTTTTTATTCACTCATTGAAAAGTGATAGTCCATCTCTGCCTAGCAAGACTAGAAGAATAAGCATCTGACTCTAACCCAAGATTTATGGAATCCTGACTCCAATCTCTTTGTTTGCACAACAGATGTAAATGCTTAATCACTTAGACACTTTCTTCCCCCACCATTTTAATATGTTTATTGTACTATTTCTGATAGTTATGAAGGTCTCTTTTCTACAAATAAGCTTAAGTTTATCTGCCTCCCCCCCCCCCTTTTTTTCTCTAGTTCTAGAGATGGAACTCTGGGCCTTCAGTTTGTTAATCAAGTCCTCCAGCATCTGACTAAGCTAAACCCTAATTCGCTCATTTTAGAGAGATGCTACTAGAATGTTTTTTATCTCTTTATTTAAAAAATAATTAAGTTAGGTAATTTTGAATGTTTTAAGCTCTCTGCTTGCCTTCTACATATATTTTTAGCTCATCCATATCTTCAGATAATGAGTTTCCTAACTCCATTACTGGCTGTGTGAAATAGTATATCCTTATATTTGTCTCAAAATTATCTTATCTCTGTACACATTTCAGTGTTATTTTTCCTAAAATCTAAAAAAAAAAAAAACTAAAAAGTTTCACAGATTTAAGTCAAGTACTCTGCAGATGAATCCTTATAGCTCAAATTTAAAGAAAATATTCCTATTCATTAAAATCTAAATGAAATATATTGTTTCTATTTTAAACTTAATCCAAAGACAGAACATGGAACATTTATTTGTGAATTGTAAAATATAAAAAGAAAATTACAAAATAGATCCTTTCTGGGTTTGCCCATTTGTAAAGCACTAAATTGAAACTAGCTTTTTCTCTTATTCAAATATTTTCTCTTTCCATCCTGTATTCATGTCTTCTTCAATGTCTTGTGGAGAATAATGAGACAAAATTAATAACCATAATAAAATTAGTTGTCTCCTAAATACTACAAAATATTCTATAGGATTCATTTTCTTGATTGTAAATGTCTATAAATGCTGACCAGAAGCAAATCCATTGTTTCGTTAGAATGAATACATATTATTTACATATTCTAATCTATACATATTAGCCTTAAGGCAAAGCCGCTACACCTAATTAAATGTGCCCTTTGATTCAAGTAAGTCCACAGTAACTTTTATAGCACTACAGTTGACACAAAGGCCTTGGCCAAGCTAAGTGTCTCTGCTCCAGAAATGAATCTCCAGCCCTTGCTTTTCTTGAGACAAGATTTACAAGTATGCTTCAAGCTATGCACCAACTGTGACCTCTAGTGACTTCTCAGGAGTGCTGGGACTGTAGCTGTGTACAATCATGACCACCATCCCCAGAATTGTATACTAATCTATGACATCATATTTATGTATTTTTCTTTTATGTTACTTGACTTTATGGCCCCCATGTTATATGGATATTTGAGGACTACAGACTATTCTACTTTAAGCTGCATTGAAGCATATTATATTTAGAAAAGGGACTAATTTTTTGTCATTATAAGAATTTCCAGCTTTGGTCAAAAGTTGATAGAGTTTAGAAAACATTTGTAAACTTGTTTTCAGTAAACCATTATTTTTTTGTAGCAAAAAACTAGAAGTCACCAATAACTTAATAGTATATCTAGACTTGGTATTGTTTTAAACATCAAATAGTTTCAATTATTTTCTAGAGCAGCACACAGATGATGTTTGGCTGTATGGATGATTAACTAGTAAACAACTGACCTCATTTTTCTTTTCTATGGAACAAGATTCTGTTTCTGCCTGTGTGCAGAAGTGGCTTAGTGTGACACCTCAGGAGTATTATTGGGATCATCAGCAGTCTCCTCCAGCCATTATCACATTATCTTGAGAATCTACATCATTAGTTTAAATTAAGTTCACTTAATTAGCCAGCTGGTACTCTCCTTGTCAGACTGGTAAACAAGCTGTGCTGTACTGTTCCTGTGTGTCAAGTCTCAGGCTCTCTTCTGTATCTAGCTGCTATTGTCAGTGTTTCTCCATGACAGAGTGAACCATCTCCAAAGAATTTAATGCACCTCGTCCATGAGCAGTGCACTGTGCACTCAGGTTTTTTGTATTTGTTGTAGTTGTTTCATTACAACTACATTTGTTCATTTGTTGTAGGTGACTCATTACATCACCTATGTACAGGAACATTAGTGTCTATCAAGGTCAACAAAGATAAAAACACACATAGAAAAGTAAATTAATTGTGAAAATGTATCTGAAATCAGACTGTGAACACTGCTTTTATAATATTAGAGAAAGCCTCTACCAATGCCTCTATAAAGCTATGATGCATCAAACAAAATTCTTGTATTAATATTGTATAGTTTTTATTTTCATAATGTTTACAAAATAAATACAAGGGCAGTTTAGTTCACCAGAAAGATATAGCACTGAACATAGCATTTACAGGAAATAATCTTTCTAGAGCCTAAAAACCATTAAGACCGTAACATGGTAATTGAAAATATTTCAGAAGAGGTTAATATTTCCACAGGAACTTCAGACAGGGTGCTGCAGTATACTTGCTTGTATAGAATCAGGACAAAGCAGAGAAGTACTTTTGCAAAACATCTAGTTAATTTTCAATAAGAAAAAAATGTTAGGTTTGTTTTTACTACAATATCATAGTCTTTACCTTATTTAAAAAATTCCAGAATATTTTATTAAGTCAAATATGATTGGTTCAATCATCTGTGTTAAAAGAGTCCTCCCCAGAATTGCAAAGTAACTCTTTGTTGCTGGAGGATTCTGGTGGAAGAGTTTGAAAACAATTTTCTAGAAAAATGTTTAGTTAGTAATGTAAACCATATCAAGAAAGAAAGAATTCAACAGAAGTTGAGCTTGGGAGAAAGGTAATTACACAACAGCATACCACATTCAAAGCATACATCACTGATCACTGTCTTTTAAAAATATATATAATTTCTTTTTTCCTGAAGCAAGAAGAGGCAGGTTGATCTCAGAAACACATAAACAAAAAAGCAGTGTGTGCAATTTATTTTTGTCAGTGTCTCTCCAACCTCATGGAGTTCAGGAGTCCCAAATAGATGTGAATGGCCCATCATATTTGGAAATGCAGTCATGTTACAATGTCAAATATTTAAACACCCCTGGGTGGTATTCACTGCATGAAATCCTATTTGACTAGCAAATGAGCAGCCATGGAGAGATGACCTTAACATATTTGTTTATATTTGTTTATGTCTTATGATAGAAGAATCTCATTATACTTTTACACCATTATCGGAGATGTCCAATACTGGAAGCTAAGAATGGAACCCACTTCCATCTACAGAGAGTTATATTTTAAAGGCTCATATTTACTGATAATCATGTGAATAGGCATGGGGAAAGATGGGGAGTGGAATAAGGAGGGGAGCAGGGGGAGGATAGAACTAGAGCAAGAAGGCAAGAGAGCTAGGAGTATTTTTTCTTCATAACATAAATTAATTTCAGTATGTTATACAGCTTTTCAGCTTGCTTATTCTTACATGAATTTTGGGAGTCATTCCTGCAAATGTTCAGTCACCTGTAAATTATATTATGCATCAGAAGCTCATGGGTTTATCCTTGGTAAATAAATAAATACATTTACCAAGTACTAATTTTCAGCCTTTCAAAATCAGATTGTCCCATTTTCTGATCATTTAAATTTTAGAAGTATATTTACATATGTCTTTTAAAAATTCAAGTCATTATATTTATATCTTCTGGAAGTAGATGATGAGAGCGTGGGAGTAGATAGAGTGTGTTTTCCCAGCCCAGTTGAAAGTTAGCAGTTTCCCAACAAAGTGATCATCTACAGACATGTGCATCCCTGCCCTACATTTTGTGACTGGAGTTGTTTGAAATACATTAACTGTGTCAGTTTGCAGTTAAAATCCTAGAAGCAAACTTGTCAAAATAATAAATTTCTCTCCAATAAAGTGGATCACATTTGGTTCACTTTTACCCAATCTTGTTTATTTTTATTATTGTTTGCTCATCTTTGGTAAATTTTTATATCAAATTTGCCAAAATTATTAACCTTAGTAGTAAACCTTTGAAATGCTAAAATGCAGAACAGTCAAAACTGTTGCTGATACTTGACAAGATATTTTAAAATTCTTTAGATTTTTCAAAATTTGATTAATAATTTATTTCTGATGTATTTGAGGTTATTTGAAGGAAATTAATCATAGACCAAATTCTCATATATCTTCTGAGTTACAGTTAGTTTAATTTTTATATATGCTTATTTTATTTTGTGTGCTTGTTTGAGCATGTGTGCACTTTGACACGGTGCACATGCAAATGACATAAGACAACATGCAGGATTCCATTCTCTCTTTCCATCAGATAGGTTCTGTGGATGCATTTATCCATTGAGACATCTTGCCTGCTTTAAAAGTCATCTTTTTAAAGGATCTGGTCCTTCTGCATATAAAAAAGTTCATATCTTATGACTCAATGAAAGTATCATATTTCCCTTTAGCCTCCCATGCCGCTTTGCACTTCTTCCACAGAACTGTCATTTATCAAATCAAATTATTCTAGATCCTTGTAAATCCCTGTATTCTGTAAATTATTTAAAGAAAGAGACAGTGTTCCTTTATTTTCTCCAATATCATTGTGTCATGATTAAAATACTGTTTTGTTGGTATCATAATAATGAATACAGTTCAAGTTTTACTAATATGCACCCCTATACTGTGTAGAACCAGAGGCTCATTGAAAATCATGTTGAGTAAGCAGGCTAGCAGTGAGATGTACTGCAGCCAGCACTTACAGCAGTTACAGTAATAGAATTTCAATTTGCTTAATATTCACCAGACACAGACAACCATTATCTATCCTAATAATCACAAGAATTTTTAAAAGTCAGTACTGTTAGTTCTATTTCACAAGAAAAATAACAATAGTGACTTACTTTGGTTGTCTTATACTTTAAATAAAGGGTTTAGAATGCTACTTCATGAGCATTATGTATCCTGTATCTCCCTGGCTCTGCACTGTGGATTGTAGCTTCCACCACAGATAGAGATGCTGAAGAGTCTTTGAGTTTCTGTCCATCTTCCAGTGTGGCACAGTGCCTCCCAAATGTTCAGATATGTAAAGAATAAGTGGAGGTCTCTTAGGCAAAGTATCTTTTGTGTGTATTACCTTCCTGGGAAAAAAAACGCAGTGTAAGCTAAGGGATAGATGACCTCTGATGGGCCAGCTATAGTTTTATTACACCTATTGATATCCATGTTCCAGATAGGATATTACTTAGGAAAGGCCTCAGAAAAGCAATAGCATTGTCTAAGCTCTATAAGACTGGAAATTCTCATTAGAATCCGTTCTTGATTTTAAAGCCAGTTACAAACATTCATCTATTGTCTTACTGTATTCTTTTTATTTATTGGATATTTTATTTATTTACATTTTAAACGTTATCCCCTTTCCCCATTTCTCCACCTCCAGAAACCCCCATCCCATCCTCCACCTTCATCTTCTATGAAGGTGTGCCCCTACCAACCCACTCGCCCACTCCCACCTCCCTGCCCTAGAATTCCTTCACACTGGGGCATCCAGCCTTCATGGGACGAAGGACTTCTTCACCCACTGATGACAGACAAGGCCATCCTCCCCTACATATACAGCTTGAGCCATGGGTCCCACCCTATATGCTCCCAGGCTGGTGGTTTAGACCCTGGGAGCTCTGGTTGGTTGTATTGTTGCTCTCCCCATGAGGCTGCAAACTCTTTCCTAAAACCAAGTATCATGAAGTTTATTCTTGTTTGTTGCTGTTGTTTTCAAAAAGTGTTTCTTTAACATTATGGTGACATAATGATCACTCTGTTTTTAGACTGCATACAAACTAGACTGTTATAACCAGGTACGGATAAAATTTAAACTATAAAAAGCCAAAGGAGTTTTGGTGCTTTATCACTACATCAGTGATAGGAAGCAGCTTTTGTGCTGCATATGAAAAGAAGTTATAGATTAGTGCACGCAGAAATTTAAATGCAATGTCGATGCAAACACATTCATGTAAATACAGTTGTAGTTATTCCATGAGTTAACTGCTAGTTAACATGAGTTAACAACTAGTTAATTACTTTAATAATGCCAAGCCTAGTAGTTTCTGTAGGTTTTTGCAGAAACTGATATTTATTAGTAAAAAAAAAAAAAAAATCAGACTTTTTTTTTCCTGCTATCACTACAAACAGTTTCTTTTCCTACTTGAACTTACTACTTCATAAACTCAATATTGCCTTGGAAACCTTGAACAATAGCCTCTCAAAATAACATTCAAAACAGGAAGGCCATGTAAGACAGGGTTAGGAGGATGTCTCATTGTTGTCTTGGGTTTATGAAGTATAGTATCATTTTCCAAGACTGCATACTAACTTGGTGGTTACAGTGCTAACACTAGTGCAGCCCCTAAGAGGCTGGGAACTTTAGTATCTGTCAAAGGAAAGAGTGATTCCTCAGGAGATTTAGTAGAGTGATACCCATAACCTAGCATTTCTTTTGAGCTGGCCAACAAACTATGTTACAACTTTAATAGCTAAGAAGAGTTGAATAAGAACATCAATACAGAAAAACTTATCAGCTCTTTCTCTGAATCCACACATAATTTTAGTAATCTTTGAATACTGTGAGTTTGTATATATAAAATGCATTATAAAGTTTGAGAAGAAATGTATGTGTAAATCTAAACTTTTAGTATAAATTGAAATATCAATTTCCATATGCCCAGCCACAAATATAATTCACCTTATACCCACCAAGAGTTGCATATTCCTGTGAGCTACATTTTGGGGAATTTTACTAATATTCAACATCTTTGGAATGAATCTGTCATTTTTGGATTAAGGTTTGACCAAATATTATTTATTTTATATTATAAACTTAGAAAACACATAAAACTAACAACTACAATCAATTAACTTAAAGCCATAAGTTTTATAATATTATCATTAAGAAGTTAGGGAGAGCAAAAGAACATCCTAGCTACATTTGTTTTCTCACAATTACATTTAAAATAGATGCTTACTATGATAAATATAAAATATATTTAACACACCAAGTATATTATACACAATTTTACAGCATCACTTACTTTTGTTTGGTAACATTGTACCTCTCATTAAAAAATTAATCTTGCAATTAGTAGTAGGTTTAAGCCCGTTTGTCAAACTATTGCCATTTTGAGTCTATGAATGTTGATGTGATACAGTACAGTTCTCAGATCAAAAGAAAAAAAACTGGTGATGCCTAGGAACATGGAATCATGTTGTCCTGAATAATAGTTTCTGATTGAAAATGACTGTATGAATGGTTACAGTCACAAAACAACAGAAAGTCGAAATCAAAGCATTTTCACATACGAAGCCAGAAAATTATTGCTGTAGGCTGGGTGCTATTTGATGACACTGCGTACTGGAGAAATCTGATGCCCTGTTAATACACTCCATGATTTTATCTGATGGTTGGGCATCTATTAGTTCAGACACAGGGAAGCAATAAATGGTTTAAAAAGTTGCTAAGCTGACCCAGGCCACATCAGCTTTGGAGCTGCAGGATTATAATCATAAATTTCTAATCTCTCCGGAAGTCTATAAGACCTTTAATGCACACATGGCTTCTGGACCCTGGTGACTTCTGTTCAGTCAGGTCTTCTATGAAGATAGTGAAAACAGAGACCTTCACTTTCAAAGCAGTTCATCTTGACTCTAAATTCACTTCAGACAGTTGAAGAGGATAGTATTATATAAAATTGTGTAAATGTTGAAAGAAAATAAGGTTGAATATGACATTTTCAGTTTAATCTAATAGGGCTTGGAAAATCAGGTATCTGGCCAAATACAACTTTAATCTTATTCCTGAATTCCTGGATTCTTCATTTCTCCCTCCAGTTTTTTCAATTATGCCAACATTTTTAAAACTTTTTTTTTCAATTTTTCTTCATTGCAGGCAGTGAGTACAGACCCTGTACCAGTTAAATTACACTATGACAAGTCACATGACCAGGTCTGGGTGCTGAGCTGGGGCAGCATGGAGAAGACATCACCGACTCTACAGGTAGAACATGTCATGGGAGCCCAGGGAAGTGATTTTAAACCATTTAGGTGTCTTACAGATGTTTATGAGCATCTAACTGTGATGTTCTTCCTGATGGGATCCTGTGGTTTCTGTTATCATCTGTGCATGGAGAAGGAAAGAACAATGTGTAAAACTCAAGTTGTTATTTCAGACTAGGATCATCACAGATGATATTTATTAAAGGTTCCATTTATATGATAAAAGAATGAGTGACCAAAATAGTTAATGCCATTAGAAAAAGAAACATCACAGTTTCCCTAACTTCTTATGCTATAACTTGTAAGCAAATTTCTCAACACTGGATGGTTTATAGAGCACAAAATGTTACTTTGACTCACAGTTGTAGAACCTCTGAACTATTAAAAAACATACTGGAAGCTTATGTCATAAGGGGTGTAACTTAGCATGTGTGCCAGAGAAGGTTTAGTAAAATAACTGCGTCACATCCTCAGTAAGCATCCATACATTAATAGTCAGGTAAGGACAGACTTGAACTTTCACATTGCCCGAGTACTCCCAGTGAAGCAATCAGGTAGAGATTATGGAATATGGACCACCACTCTAATAGGCTGACCTACAGTCTTCCAGAGTCAGGAGTTTGATTATTGGAGCACAGGTCCTTTCTTTAATTGTTATTCTTAGGACAATTGCCTCTATTTTAAGTTATTTACATGACACCTTCACAGAAACAGAGAAAAAAAATAATTTTGGCTGTGATCCTGTGTCACATTCTTCAGATCCTCAGAAACTAAAGAGGAAGGACACTGAAGATTCATCATGAACCACACTTCAAACTTATCGGGTGACACAGTATTTTCCTGGAGTTTGTCACTAATATAGAGCCATAAATCATAAATTTTAAAAATATTTTAATAATGTAGGTTAAATTCAATTATTTTGAATCCCAGTTGCCATCCACTGTTTTTAATGATTCTGAGAGTGTTCCAGTACTGTAGTGTTTTATTCAAATGCTAGAACAATTTCATTTTTATTTTAAATGAGAGTTTAAGATACACACTTTTTAGCAACTTTGCTAGAAAATTATTAACTTTTTGAGATTTTTACCATTAAAAAAGCCCATAAGTCATCATACTAATTAGTGATTTTTGACAGAGTTCAGTTGTATCATAGTTGTATTTTATTTTTGAATCTGACATTGATGTCTTATAAAAGGTAACATTTGCTTCTAAAAGTTATGCTGAGAGTGTATTCCACAGTTTCCTACTTGGTAGGAAGTATGTTTTCAAATATATCACAGGTCATCAGGCTTAGAAGCCATCATGTTACTTGTTCAGCTACCTACCCTGCCCCCTGCATGTTCAATTCTTAAAAACAAACAAAGTTTTAACCAAATCATTGTTTCTTTAAACACTGACATGGTGCAAGAGGATGTCTAGAAATTGATACACAGAAGAAGATGAGAAATGAAGCATTTTATGGCTATGTAACTAACTACCTTTACAGAAGAAACTGAATCTTTTACTTGTTTCATATTACCTCATGTTTTTTGTTTTACTATTTTAATAGACTCCACAATATACAGGATGCCTATGTGTATTTACAGTCTTGTATCTCTTACAATTAGATGTGCTGTGGGGATCTTACATCCTAAGGTGTCTACCTCGTGCACTAGTCATATGCACAAGAAATCTTTGTAGAAACAAGTTTTCCTACACTTAGCTTCACATAACACAACCCAATTTTACTAAATATCAACTCTGGGAAGAAAAAGTTAATTTATTCAAATTTATTTTATAAATATATTTTAACTTGAAGAAACTGAAGCTTCCTACTCTACACTTTTGGGACTAAGCTCATTGTGTTCTGTTTAGGTGATCACTCTGGCTAGCGGGAATGTGCCACACCATACCATCCACACACAGCCAGTTGGGAAACAGTTTGACAGAGTCGATGATTTTTTCATTCCCACACCAACACTTATTATTACTCACATGAGGTAAGTGCTAAAATGAAGGGCCAGTTTTTAAAGTTGTCCTCTTAATTTTAATAAAACACATAAAATTAAATAAAACAGTTTATTTATAAAACAAATGCAAAGAATAGTAACATGATTTTTAGCTTCTCTGCTTTATATGATTTATCAGTGGTAGTGATGAATTTACCACCATAACCTTCCTTTCATGTCTAGGGAACAAAGTTTGAACACAAACAAATGAAGTGTGTTTTGTTGTTTCTATCACTTTAAACACTTACACTTTATAAATTACTGTTGAGGGATTTATTTCCCCTAAGATCTTCTAAAATATTTGTCTTTTCTGAAAAAAAATAATCAAATGACATTGATGAATGAATTACTTCTCAAATAGAGAGAATGTGCTTTTCAGTGTGTCATGAGGAAGAGCCAGCCCCAGGTTCAGTTATCTGTTCAGTGATTTTATTATACATATGCCAATCTGGCTCATGTTGAGATTAATATAACATTCCATTTAGAAATATAATTAGTTCTTATGAAATAATTGAATTCTGAGCTTTGAATGGAGTACATTTTTTTCTGTCTTGAATTATTTCCTAGGTAACATTAACTCACAGTGGTATTTGTACAAGGCCTTACAGCTCTGGTCTAAATGATTGTTTGTACACAGAGCTTACATACTAGTGTTATGCACCATTCTTGATTACTCCCTGCAGTTAACATATTAGCAGAAAATCTTTTGGTTGTAAGCTCTGAATGATTTCTACATAGTTGGTTATAAGAGCTATTAACAATTAGAAAAACATCCAAATGGTGTCTACAAACAAAAAAATATTTTTAATGCTATATATTATTAAAAATACTTTAAAAGTTGTGAGGGGTTTTTTTTTAGCATTTGTATTCCTTTAGAATTGTATATTGATATGCATGGCTGTCTAAACTGTATTCCATAAGTAATTCAATCAATAGCTATTTAACATTAATAATAACAATCCTATCTCTACATAGAATCTAATTTTAATGAGCAAGGTTGATCATCAAATTTCCTATATTGCAGCTCAAAGTAATTGTTTAAACTACTGCAAAAAATGATAATCAAGAACAATATTTAAATATGGTTTTTGTTTTCTCACATTAAATTGTCATTTATGTAATTTTATACAAGAATTTATTATTCACTTGAAACACTTATGCCATAAATGTAGTTTGTTCTACAGATTTTGTAAAAAAAAATTCACAATGGAATTTCCATGTGTGTAAGTGTGATGGGACAGAAATTTTGTGAACTGTACCTTCATAATTTTATAATACTTGCTCAATTATGTATTTAAGATATACTTCTACATTCTCAGGCATAGGGCCTGACACATAATAGGTGTTTGATGAATATTGGGCTTTCTTCTTCAGACCTGGCATCCCATTAGTATGCCTTATTCCCAGAAGGCATCATCCTCACTTCATGTAACCGATATCTTAATGTCTGATATACACTTAGGTCAGAGTCTGAATTTAAATATTCTTAGTGCCTAAAATGATGAATACTTAATTTAGTTTTCTCATAAGAGGGAGGAAAGTATCACATTTTCTATGATTTGGCTTGGGGTAATTTGTCTTTCAGATATACTGAGTTTCTTTTTGTCTAATACATAACTGGCCACATAACAAGTAGGACATATGGATTGTGTGGAAATGGTGAACAATGATAGAAACCTCCTAAGAGTAGAGAGGGTCCCAAAAGAAGATGCACAATGTGTAGCTTCTTTTCTTTTGGCTTCCTATAGTACTTATGGAAGAAAGTGGATAAAGACTAAGGAAACTTATACTGTGTTGTTTCATTTTTTAAAATTTTTAAATTTTTTTTAATTTTTTATTTCTATTGGATATTTTATTTAGTTACAATACAGATGCCATCCTCTTTCCCCATTTTCCTTCCCTAAAAACCCCTATCCCATCCCCTCCTCCTTTATGCTTTTATACCATTTTGATTACATGCATGTATTAAGGTCAGTTCTAGGTTGAGGGTTTAGCAATACATAGATGCAAATACTTCTGGCCCAGTCGATGTAGTGTACCACTTTCTATGCATACCCTTCTGGCTACAAACATAATCAAGGGATAGTCATGTACTATTCAGCACAGTTGAGGGAGGTTGAATCTCTCCCAATCATCTCTCACTTGCTTTGTTAACTGCTATCTCCCCCAATCATCTCTCACTTGCTTTGTTAACTGCTAACCTTGGCTCAGGTTGGGCCAATGCTACACAGGCTGTCCTTGAAAATCACCATCCTTCCAGGGGTTCATTGTCTCCAACATTGGCTTCTGTTTCATTTCTTATCATGTTTATGTTACCAGCTCATAAGTATGTCATAAGATTTTGCTTACTGGTTATGGTGGGGTAACTTACTAGCTACACCATTGTCATTCATGGTAGCAATCCACTGCATTTCCTTCTAAAGATTTACATGATATATTGCTGAAGTAATGGCTTTTCCAGTGATATTTGTCTGGACAATTCAACATCTACTTTGGTATACTAGATTATTTGGATATTAGTTACAATTATGCTAAAAGTTTATGCACTTTTTGTCTGGTTTATTTATGTATTTAATGCCCCACCTACATTTCTCCATGTCTTATTTTGTTTCTGCTTCTTTATTGTGATCTCTAAGCTAGGTCAAAAATGAAGAATTTAAAATATGAAAATGTATATGATTTTTTCAACTCAAAGTAACTTCAGTGTACATTCATCTTTGTATCTTTACTACTTTTGGAGCTACATAATGAATCTATACACATAGATTTGAATTTTAATGAACAGCATTGATCACTAAATTTCTTTTTTTGATATATATGTGTATGTGTGTGTGTATCTGTGTGCATTTATATGCTTGAATAATTACCTTGAGATCCATAAAAATATTACAGTGTGTGTATATAATCTATCAGGTTATAAACTTTAAATATACTAGTCAAATACCAAAATGAGGTCATACATTGTACTAGATTTCTGTACACATTGTTTACAAAAAATGATTTAGATTGAAGCCTATCTCCCCTAATCATCTCTTACTTGCTTTGTTAGCTGATAGGCTTGGCTCAGTTTCAAATGATTTGGAGAGTTTATTTGAAATTCTCAACATTTCAAAAATTCTTGAAATCTTGTTAGGCTGTTTCTGACCTGCTTTAGAAATTTGGCTTTCAAGAGAGGATTGTTCATTTGAAGATGAGGACCAGGTTCCCTATTTTTCCCCCAGCTTCTCAGAGAATTCCTTTTTCTCCCAAGGATAATACAGCCTGTGCTTGATACTCTCATTTTTTATTATTCAACAAAATAAGTAATTCCTGGAGAAAATGCTTCTCCTTTGTCTTAATGAACTTCTCCTTCTTTTCTAAAGAAATCGGGAGACTATGTAAGCCCTCCACTTGGGCCATTAGCAATTAGCAATTGCTATTAGCAATTACAAAACATTTGATTCTCATCTCAGCATCCTTAAACTCTTGAACTCTGGTGTGAGGATCAAGCTTGTGTCTCCACCTTTTCCTTCCTGAAGAAGTTGCACATGATTCAGTTTTCTGGCAGGTAGAGGAGCATGTAAAATGCTTCTAATTCTGATGTCCTCCTACAACCCAATGAGCTAGTAAAAGTGCATAAATTTCTTGATAATGTTTAACTTCAATAACCCAAACTTTGAGTTGATTTATTTAGTCTCCAGATGGATGCCAAAGAAAATTGAAAATACTAAGGGGCATGAATATCACAGAGATGTCCTCCAAGTGCTCACTGAGAACATATTTGGGGGCTGGGGAGAACATTCAGCTGTAAATAACACTGAACAACACTGCTGCTCTTGGAGAGTACCCAAGCTCAGAACTAGCATTCACTTGGTGGATCATTAACCACACATATCTCCAGTTACAGAAGATCTGATGCTCACTCCAGACCAGTGGGGACACTAGCCATGCATGATATATATATATATATATATATATATATATATATATATATATGTGTGTGTGTGTGTGTGTGTATATATAGTCAAATATAAAAACACAAAATAAAATACATAAAATATAAAATAAAATATAAAATAAAAATACATTTATATGAAATAGTACATGTTTGCTTTACTTTTTGGATTATGTTTTAAATATGAATGGGACAGTTACATAAAACCGGTCCATTGATTACTTAGTTAACGTTTCATATTAGTAGTTATCTTATATCCAAATTAGAATTCATGTTAAATTGCAGTACTAAAAGCATCTCAAGGTCTTGACAGCTGATTGATCTTACTATCCCTTCAATGTATTTTCACTGAGTACCTGAAGGATATTTCTGTGATGTTCATGCCTTAAAATTTACTCTCCACTGTAGCTCATGTAGAAAAAAAAAATGTTTTCCCTCCAATTTCTCACTTTTTTCACTCTTTATCCCAGTATGATACTGTTCTGGATTAAATTTTTATACAGGATGATTATTCAATTTTGAAAGAACAAGGTTAGTTGGTAGGCACTCCTTTACAATTTGACCCTTAAAGTCATTTGTGGTCTAAGACAAACACTGGAGTGTTTGAGGCACTATCAGATAGTAAGACATTATAGACCCTGTAAAATCTCAGATGGATCTTAGACCTAGCCCAGCTCATTGCCAGGAGTTCTTATCAGCTCACACCACAGTGACCTAAAGGGAGAAGCCGGAGACATTGCCCTTCAGTCAGAGAGTGTCTACAGTACACTTTTCCTGTTATAAATTATAGCAAAGAAATGATTAAGAAAACATTGAGTTTGATATATGTTTCCTTAAAGCTTCTCCAAGGAGGAAATATTTCTCCTGCAGGGAAAAATAAACATTCTCTGAAAGTTAAAGTACATCATTCCCTTTCATATTTTAAGAAATATATTGAAGCAAATTTATATATATACAGATATATGTGTATGTGTATGCATATATGGTGACACATACATCAGTAAGACTCTATTCTTGTCAGAGAGCGTCCAGGTGTGTGGAGGTACAGGGATAACACTAAAATGGGGGAGATATGTTGTGCAAGAGCACTTAATCAAAGTACAATCTCCTGATGAGAGACAACAATTTTAAGAGGGAGTAGTATAGCCTTTAATCCCAGCATTTGGAAGGCAGATGCTAGTAGATCTCTGTTAGTTCAAGGCCAGCCTGGTATTCAAGAGTTCTGGGCCAGCCAAAGCCATAAAACAAACAAAACAAACAAAACAAAAAACAAAAAAACAAAAAGGACTCTTAAAATCATTTTAATGCAAATTTCATAAGAAAACCAAAATTGCAGGCAAGAAATTTTTATTTCATTTATTCTCATATGCTAATAAACTAATGAAGAGAAATAACAAAGAAACAAAAAAGATTCTGAACTCTTAGGTTATTTAAGCTTTCGGCTTACTGTGATTAGCATAGCAACAAACTTAATGTGCAAAGCTTTGATCCAGGATTTCAATCGGCCTCTTTTAATAATAACTGAATCTACATTTATTTTTAATTCTGCTTTCAACCCTCTTTAGTTTTTTATTGTAGCTGAACACTTAAGACAAATTACATGTCTGCACATTTGCACATGCTTGTATGCATGTGAAAAAGAGACATGCACACATACACATGCACACACACACACACAAACACACACACACACACAAACACACACACATACACACGCTGAGAGAGAGGGAGAGAGAGAGAGAGAGAGAGAGGAGAGAGAGAGAGAGAGACTCTTATTTTCATACTTCTTGAGTTAAAAGGTCCTGACTTTATCCCTGCCTAGTAATTCCATAAAATTCTAAATCTCCCTCAATTCTATGTGTACTGCTTAGAATATATATATATATATATATATATATATATATATATATATATATGCATATAATAATATAACGTTTAAAATAAGCAGCCGGCAACTCCTTTAAATAATTTTTAGCTACTTAGATTATTACCCTGTCTTTTCTGTGAGAGATGCTATTGTTGTTGTTGAATGGTGAAAGTAAACACAAGCCTCCATCCTTGACTAATTGATAAGCACTCCAAAATGAAAAATTGGTTTCTCCAAGGGAATTTCACTGGGGATACAAACCACTTTTAGGGGTAATCTCCATGCCCATCAGTAAATGCCCAACACAAAACAAACTCCACAATATCAGTGCAGTGTCTTTTTCTCATACTGTTTTGTCAGAACTTTTTTTGAAAATCTAATAAGTCTTTGTGTATGCATAATGGTTTCCTGTTTGTGATTTTATGGGATTTCTGTGTGTGCTAGCCTGTGTGTCTCTTGAGTATACATGTGGTTTTTGTACTTTTTCTTTGACCCTATTTCTTTCCTTTGTTTTTTCCTATTCTGATTTGTTTGTTTTAGTTTTGTATTATTTTATTACTATTCTTATTTTTATCACTATTATGTTTGTTTCTAATGAAAGATATATAGGATATGTTTTCTATAATAATAATAATAATAATTTTCATCATCATTGTCGTTAATATTTAGAGGCTTGTTTCTTTTCTAATGAGAGATAGAAAATTTATAAATCTGAATGGGGGCATGAGGAGAGGCAACAGTAATCTGAATATGTTGTGTAAAAAATTATATTTTCAATAAAAGAAAAATAGAAACAATGTAAAAGCAAGGTTGTTTTCAAAAATGAGAAGGCAAATAAAATATTTTTAAAGAAATTCTTTTACTCCAGAATCACCAGTGGATTCTAAGTGTGAAGCTGTAACAAATTCTAAATAGTCTGATTCTGCAGATTTTTTATTGATTAGATCAGTACTGCACATTGTCAATCTTACACTTGAGTTTTATTATGGAATGTGAAATGCCTCTTTCTTTTCTGGAACATCCTTTTGCTAGCAACACAGTTATGTTGGTTGATCTTTCTTGTCAACTATACTGAATGTGGAATAATTTAAGCAACACATGAGTATCTTTGAAGTAGTTTCCAGATATTCTCCTTGAGAGACAGCTGTGCTGTGCATGTATAATAAAACTTCTGTCCTTTATTCCATTCTCATATAATTTTGGGGCTTTCTGGAAAAGATAATTCATTTTTATTGCAAACATATTAATTATGTATTTTGGAGACTACCTGGCTCAGTTTACCCTGTAGTAAGAACACATTCAAACAGTAATGATTATGTTTCTCAACTTATGATGGAGTTGTGTCCTGATAGACCCAAGCTAAGCTGAAACCATCATAAGGTAAATGTGTGAAAATGCACCAGGTCTCAGTTAAACAACTTGCATTCAGGTAAAACTTATATGATACAACACAAGCTGTTTCACCTACAAGCTTACTTGTCCAACAAGGAACTGTGGTTTGCTGATGTTACCCAAAACCACAAAGTAACATTCATAGCACCTATCCCCAGTCTGAGGAAAGGTCAAAATTCAAAACTGGAAGGGTAAATTCTACTGAATATATTTTCTTTTCTCAACATCATAAAATTGAAATCTGTGAACTCAATAGTGGGGATTTCCAAACAGAACAAACCAAAGAAAACAAAAAACCAAAAAAAGAAAGAAGGCAAAATGCATGTGTGTGTGTGTGTGTGTGTGTGTGTGTGTGTGTGTGTGTGTGTTGTGTGTGTGTGTGTGTGTGTGTGTGTGTGTGTGTGTGGTGTCTTTTGAGAAAAAGGAGGGGGAAAGAGAGAGAGGGGAGAGAAAAAGAGAGGAAGAGAAGGAGGGAGGGAGGGAGAAAGACAGAGAGAGAGGACTTCTTATATTTTCTTGTTCTTCTAATGTTAGCTTGTTAGATTGTTTTCCTCTTGGAGGAAATATAGCACATGAGATAGTTTTAGCAAAGAATTTTATTTTGTTGGTATATGAAATTTGTCATAATATAGTTTCCCAAGTTATATAAGTGGAACTTTCTCAAATTATGCTGTTATTCTAGGCCAGAATAGCTGTAATATTAAATAAATAACTTTCTCATTTAGAACATATGCATAAGTTAATGGAAACAAACAACATTAAAATTTTCTCTTAATGTGACTAAATGTTAGTTTAACATATGTCATTTTTAACATTTGCCTACAAAATTAAAATCAGTATAATCCAAAGTCAGAGATTCTCAGTGGAGGAATGGTTATAGGTAGATAGTGAGTCATTTTACAACTTGAAACTGTAAAAAGTGATTCATAGAGTATCCAACTGAGATAATATTTTGATTATCTTCTTTTAGTTGTAAGCCTGTAGGTAGAACCCTCTAAAAGTAATTCTTACAAAACTTAGGAAAGGAGTCTCTCATGAACATTTAGACAAGGCTTGAAAGAATGGCTCAGTGTTTAATAGTACTATCTGCTTTTCCGGAGAGCTTAGACTTGATTTGCAGCACCACATACTCAAAAACGTCAGCAATGTCAAATCCAGAGGATCTAATGCCCTCTTCTCATCTCTATAGGCATTGTACAGATGTCTCTTAGACATTCATGAAGGGAAACACTATCTATCTATCTATCTATCTATCTATCTATCTATCTATCTATCTACATACAAATATGTACCTTTTCCTCTAAATTACATTCAATTATTAATAAAATTTCTTAACATTTACTTGTTATGTCAAGCACATGATCCAAAGAACCTTATATTGCAACAATACTTATACATATAGTCCTTTGTGTTTAGAATGATGGTCCAGCCCAGCAGTAGGTGGCCATCTGAGATGTGTAACTGGTTATCCAAGACAAAGCCTGGGTCTGATGCCATAACTTATCTGCTATGTGTTATATCATAGCAGACATAACCTTCTATGTTGATAAGAGAATGTACTATACTTATATTCCACCAGAACAAAACTCAGCTATCATTGGCTTAACTGTAAATTCAGATTATTACCTGTGAATCACTAGATTTTCTTTAATTTCAACATTTAGATTTTTAAAAATTATTTTGAAATGTACACTAAAACATGTTTTCTGTTTGACATATACACTTGACATTGTCATTTGCAAAATCCTTGCAGAGTTTCTTGGCATACAATATATCACTAACAAATTGTTCATTAGAGTATCTCCTACAGTGGTTATGATAGTTAATACTGTATATTCTTCCTAAAAACATATTTTTTTCGAATATCCGACTAGCACAGCAATTTTCAGGTAAGGAGAAAGTATGGTGTCTAAGCTATAATATTAGTGTACTGTACATTTATCTGTAGTTTTAAATGAAATAAAAAGACATGAAATTGCCATTGGGAATTATCTGTATAACCCTGCCAGGTAGTAACCACTTCTGAGCATATTTGGGTCACTGGAGTTAACTCAAAAGTAAAGCCATATATACAGTCCTGGTATCTCTGGGACAATTTTTAGTGTCTTTTAAATTATAACCAATGTCTATAAAGCTGCTGGGTTTTTTCTGTCTAGGTTCAATTTTGTGAGGATTGTAAAAATCTATAACTGATTTTCTAATTTCTGTTAGGAAATTAGGAGGTATGTTCTCACAGGGAAAGGAAGTGAAAATACAAAATATAAAGTGGTTTTTTTGGGGAAAAATAGATCAGGAATCAGTAAACTCTGACTGAAGATGATTTCTGTCTTGTTTGAGGACAAGGAGCAGGTTGAGACAGGAGAAACGGATACAAACACTTTGTGGTGTGCATGTGAACACTATTGTTCTATTCTTTTGCAAAGGTAGTTTCTTTTGTTGAGCTTTTGACTTGTTTCATTTTCATATGGAATTTCTGCCAATATCCTAAATATCACTTATGTTATCCAATAGCCTTAATATATTCCCATGATATTTGGAAATTAAGCAAGGTTAGAGTTTCCCAGGTGGCAGAACTGACCTGGTTTTGTCTACAGGGGATTCTCAAACGTCACCTTCACTTTATTTAACAAGGCTAAGATACCTACATGGGCTTTCCTCTGAGACAAATTCTTATCTCATTTATGGTTTGACTGAAACTTGGAACTGAACAAAATCTTGAATACTGGGAATATTATAGAGTTCTGCTAAGCCTTAGAGAGTCTTTATATTTTAAAACTCAATTTGATTTCACTACAAATATTTGAGATTTCTTGTTTGAGATGTATGTCTTTCATGCAAGTCAAGAAATTCCCTAACTGATATTACTCAGTGAATTTTTTCCTCATTCAAAACAATATGTACTGGAGTGAATATTTCATTGGTTCCTATGTTTTTATTTTATAACAACCTAGTTTAAAAAATAAGGAATGATAGACCAGATATATAAATAAGTCAATAAATCTACCAGCTCATAGCTAATATTTCTGTAAAGAGGGCAATTCATTTTCATAAAGTGAAATATTATCAAATTGTAAGACAATTGAGGAATTGCCTTCTATTATTGATGTTAGAACCATTTATCAATTAATCTACATAAAGTAGTAGGGGATCTAGTTAGGAAGTGGCATGCTCCCTAGCATATGTAAGTCCTTAGGTTGAACCAGCAGCAGCAAAACCAAAAGGAGCAAATCCATAAAGCTTGAGAAGTCTTGCTCATTTGTCAATCTTAAATAGTATCTTAATGTTGGTGTATAGAGTAAGCCCATGACAAATTCCCATGTTTTACATCTACTCAGAAATATTTAGATGGAACTTTGTGTAACAATGATGACATGGGAGAGTTCTGACAGACTAGTTTTTTTTTTTTTTAAATATTGAGCTTATCAATATTGAAGTTAACAAATAACAAACATGTGCTTACTAACCACTAAGGCTTAGGGATCTAGATGTTTAAACGTTCTCAAAATACACTATTTAGTTTACTTGGAGTGTCAATATGCATGGGAACTGCAAAAGCCATCACTTACAGGAACTTCTACACTGTGTGATATATCCGCTGGTTTAAAACTGTACACCAATTGTACAGTAATTCACCTCAGAGCCTTTGAGATAAAAAGCCATTAGTGAGTTGAAATATAGATTTGATGGAGACCTTGGTTTCCTTGAGGCTGAAGCAGAAATTGTGTCAAGAACATAAACCTCTAAAATAATCACTGAAATGTGATATCTGGAAGGTCCTGAGGCACAGTGGTGTTTTTATGAGAGAAACCATCTGAGCCAGTGGCAAATGATCATCAGAATGTCAGAATGCCAAGAACGAATTAGGTGAAACCCTCTTCACCTGGAGAATAAGGTTGTTGGAGGTACCCTCTTGGTGAGGGGAAAATATAGAATTAAACATACACATATGTAATATTGTTCTCATATTATTCAAGATAAATGAATGCAACAGAGCCTGTGATATCAAGAATATCTCAAGGCATGTTCATAATTTTATAAAAATAACCATCTCGGCAATTAGTTAGATGTATTAAAAAGTTCCTCTATGCCTAACACAATACATTCGTTGTCTGTGCTAGTATGAAATGTTATGAACATTCTCTTCTCCCCCCATTAAGAAACAATAAACAGTGGGCTTGGTATTGCTAGATCACCTGCAAATCATATCCTGCAGTATTTGTTTGCTTGTTTTTTGCTTATTTTTGTTTTATTTGACTATGGTGGTAATAACAAATGGGGTTGGTACTACCTGCTTCTGCAAAGGCCTGGTGCTTCTGAGGACAGAAGCACCTCATCTTCATGCTGCGTTTCCAGAAAAAATCTTCACAGCCGGAAACAAGACAATTCTTAACTCAAAGACAGCAGTCTTTGGCCATTAATTGGTGAACAAATGAACTGAGTTTTAAACAATAAAACTCTTCAAGTATCAGTTTGTTTTACATCATCTAGCATATATACCTGTTTATCTGTGTTCACATGTATAAATGTAGGGAAACTTGAGGGCTTTGTATATCCTAGTTATTTGGTGTTTGTGAGCTAATCTGCAAGGAAAGCCTGATGCTTTGTGCTTTCACTCTTGCTTCATCGGAGCTTCCCAACTTTTCTTATTTCATAAATTAAGAAATAATCTGTCAAAGTGTTAAGTAGTTCACCCACTATCAAATGATGATGAGATGAGAGACCTGGAACACTAAAGTCTGTACCCGGGAGTGCAGAGAGTGTCTTACAAATGTTCTGCTATGCTCCTGGACCCAATAGCTCCTCTCTCTCTCTCTCTCTCTCTCTCTCTCTCTCTCTCTCTCTCTCTCTCTCTCTCTCTCATTCTCTCTCTCTGTCTCTTCTTCTTCCTCTCCCTCTCTTTCTCTGTTTCTCTCTCTCTTGCTCTCTTGTTCTCTCTTTGTGTCTTGTTCTCTCCATCTGTCTCCTGTCTCTCTCTCTCATTCTCTCTCTCTCTCTCTCTCTCTCTCTCTCTCTCTCTCTCTCTCTCTCTCTCACACACACACACACACACACACACATACAATTGAGCACACATCCATTCTTTTGATATATCTGTTTCTTCCCATGTTTCAACGTAATTTTCAATTGTATGGATTTTGTTTTATGAAGGCATATTGCAACAATTATGTGATCAGATACATTTCTGAAACTTGTCTTATTTTGATATATATCTATTGTTAATGTACAGTAACTACTATCTCATATTATATAGCATTGGCCCAGTTAGACAATATGGATTATAACATACTTTATGTTACTAAGTAGTGACTATAATATGTGTTTTTATACTTTTTCTTACTCCAGAGACCTGAAAAATTAATATTTATTACTTCAACCTTATCAAGAACATCCTTTATAGTTACCAATGTATTTTTTTTCTAGTTTTTTGAGACAGGGTTTCTCTGTGTAGCCCTGGCTGTCCTGGAACTCCCTCTGTAGACCAGGGTGGCCTCAAACTCAGAAATCCGCCTGCCTCTGCCTCCCAAGTGCTGGGATTAAAGGCGTGCGCTGCCACTGCCCGGCTTACCAATGTATTTTAAAACAGCAACTGTGTACATAATTCTTTGTACTTGCTTAGACCTAAGACTTAAGCTTCAGAGAGAACACAAGTTAACTTCAAGAATCAGGAAAAGGAGGGCCTAGACTTATAGAAACTTGATATGACAAATTTGGTTCATATTCTTGGGAAACTCATCTCTTTCTGAAGGGAAATGGGGGAGGAGTGGATTGGGGGAGAGGAGAGGCAGAGGGGAGGGGCGGAGAAGAGAGGAGGGAGGTAAAACTGAAGTTGGCGTAAAATATATGAGAGATTAAAACAAATAGGAAAAGCAGGAATTCATAGACTTTTACTTTTAATTTATTATATCAGAATACATAGTCTGTATCAAAATGTAATTTTATATGTAACAATTAGTCTAAGAATCAAGCATTTAAAGTTTAATCCTTAAATAAAAATTAACTTTATTAATTTCATTTTACACAGTAATAATATACTCCAACCCAAATCAAGTATCCTCTGATCATGTACAGTTAGGAATTCTATTACGGAAACATGTGTTTTTTAAACTTTTGTAAATACTCTCATCATGAGGCATTGTACACCCTCTATTCTGTAGCTTACAGGAAGCTAATTAGATTGTCTTCTAAAGGAATCAGCAGCAGGATGAGATACGGGTGTAAATTAAAAGGCAACGCATAAAGCAGTTTGGAAAATGTGGTGTTTTCATTTTTACCATTCATGATTTTTGCATAATGAGCTGCTCACCTGCTCCTAAGTGGCAGTTATTATCTCTCTGGGACACTATGTACATAAGGGAGAAAACAGTACTGCTATGCTTTGGCCCACTTATAGATAAATGGAGATAACCTCAAATGGTCAGATCAGCTAAAAGGCAGAGTCATTTTAAATGACCAAAATTATGCATTTTATGAACAGCTATTTGAATTAAATTTCCTTCCACACTTAGGCATTTAGGGGCATTTTTATTCATGCTTGCCTTTAGAAGTTCTCAGCTATCTCTAGATGGTGAAATTGTTTGCTTTTCACGGGGTTGTGTACAGTCATTTAAGTTCCTAGTCCTTCACCGACCTTTTTACAAGATTGAAAGGATACTCGTAGATACTCTCAATTCTTCACACCAATCTTTCACTCTCCATGCCTCTTATGTAGTATCGAAGCCACTCTCTGCCTCCACACACTTATTGGCAACCTCGTAAGACACTTTTCTTTCCACGTCATGTCTTTGTAGTGTTTTCTTCTTCCCTATGCACAATCCACATACAAACTCATTTATCACTTTCACAAGACTCGCAAATGGCAATGCCATCATATATGGCCATGTATGTTTTTCTGTATCACTCACTATTACATTTACTGTTGATTTACAATTGAACTGTAATTGTATTCATGTCTGTCAAACACAGGTTAAAATCAACTATTAAATAAATGATGATCAAGCTACAATCCATAGCGAACGAGCGGTGGCACAGCGGTTTAGGTGCTGGCCTCCAGAGGACGACCCTGTGCCTTTTGCTCTCCCGGTTCGAATCCTGCATCCCCTGTATGACTCTGCCCGAGTCTCATAGGGAATTAAAAAAGAAAAAAAAAAAAAAAAAGAAAAAGAAAAAAAAAAAAAATACAAACCACATACCAAGAGAGGTTAGGTAAAGAGGATGGTTCTGGAGGGACACAATGATACTCTTTGAAAGGGGCGATGGATTTCTCAGGTGGTCTTGGAGCTGGTGGGGGTGGAAGTAGAAGGGGCCATGTTGGTGTAGATGGAGTACAGGAAAAGACAAATGAAATTGGGGGAGGGGCATATGACGAAAGTGTGGAAAAAAATCCTCTCCATGAGATTAAAACCATTTGTAACTAAATTATTTCTATTATTTTAACTTTTATATGCTGCTTCCTTTTGTTTATTTTTTTCCATAAATTTGGTTATTGTGACTATCTGATGTCAGTCTCTTATGCTTATTAGTCTCTTAGGCTTATGCTTCTTAGATAGCTTAACCTGTTACATGTGTTTCAAACCTCGGGTTAAATTAAATAGATATTAATTCATAACAATAATTAAACTATAATTCTAAATCTTAACAACAGCATCATAATCACTGCACAGTTGTCCAGTGAACATAGCTCATTGCCTGACGGACTGTACAGAATGTAAATGAATAATTAAATACAATAAAGAGCTATTTGCAAATAATTTTAATTTTTCTTCTGCAGTCTTGAAGCCAATTTTGTTTGTTTGTCCACATCTTAATTAATATCCTGGTAACTCAATGAGGCAGTTCATGTCTATTGGGAAGCTAGATTTAGTGATTTAGGAGTTTGAGAATGGCTTGAAAAGGCATGCAGCCTCTGAGCCCATAATCCCACATGCAGTAGGAAGCACGAGGGAACAGATGAAGTTGACAACTTAAGGTGGAAGAAAGGAAGGAGGAGAACATAGATACAGATGAAGGTGATACATAGAAGAGAAAGATGAAGAGGAGGAAACAGAGAGTATAATATATAGAGACATAAACAGTCTTGAGACTGAGTAAATATGTGTATTAGAATGCTTGTGTAACATGCACAAAACCCTACATTTGAATCTCATATTTAAATTGGGAAACAACAACTTTTTTAAAAAAGAAGATGAAAAATAAGTATGAAAGAGAATATTCTGACTGGTCCAAATAATTTTTTTTTAATTTTTTAAAAATCTATTTACATTTCAAATGTTATCTCCCTCCCAGTTTCCCCTCCAAAAATCCTCTATCCCATCCTCTTTCCTCCCTGCTTCTATGAGGGTGCTACACCACCCACCCATTCCCTCCTCACTGTCCTAGCATTCCCCCACACTGGGGCATGGAGCCTCCACAGGACCAAGGGCCTCCCCTACCATTGGTGCCAGATAAGACAATCCTCTTCTACATATGCAGCTGAGGCCACGGGTCCCTCCATGTGTACTGTTTGATTGGTAGTTTAGTCCCTTGGCTCTCTGGAGTGTCTAGTAGGTTGATATTGTTGCTCTCTTATGGTGTTACAAAACCCTTCAGCTCCTTCAGTCCTTCCCCCAGCTTCTTCATTGGAGTCCCCATGCTCAGTCCAATGGTTGGCTGCAATGGTGGATACATTTGTATTGGTCAGGCTCTGGCAGAGACTCTTAGGGGACAGCTGTACCAGGCTCCTGTCAGCAAGCACTTTTTGGCATCAGCAATAGTGTCTGGGTTTGGATGAGATGGGATGGATACCCAAGTAGGGCAGTGTCTGGATGTGTTGGGAACCGCACTAGCCCACGCTTGACGGCCTCTGTTTCCCGGCCCAAGCTGCCAATCCGGTCTGTGGGTCAGGGTCTATTGAGAGAGAGTGAGGACGGACTTGAAGAATGGAGACCAGACAGAGTGTGATTCAATCCCGTTTACTCTTCAGTCTCTCTTCCTAGTCTAAGTCCCAAGTTGAGTTCCTAGTTCCTAGTTGTACTCCTTCTAGTTCCTAGTTGTACTCCTTCTAGTTCCTAGTTGTACTCCTTTTTTCTTCTGTCTGTCTCTGCCTTTTATATGTCTCACTTCTAAGCCATGCCTTTAGGTCACACCTTTAAGTCATGCCCTTAGGTCTTGTCTCTAAATCTGATCTCTAAGTCACACCCTTAAGTCACACACCTTTAGTCTCACACACCCAGAAGAAAATCCTCCCTCGGTATCTAAAGCAAGATGTTATCAGAGTGTGCTCAGCTGTTGTAGGCTATTGTAATCACATCTCTTATTAGGGTATATGGCTCAAGATGGCTGCAAAGCTGATAGCCACTTTCTGCTAAAAGTTGGCTCCCAACATGGATGGCCTTTCCTTCAGTCTATACTCCACTTTTTGTCCCTGCATTTCCTGTGAGCTTGGGTGTGTCAACACTCCTAGGGAACAAGCTTTGTGGGATTGGGGTGCTGAGGTCTGTGACACAGGCTCAACTCCCAGACACAAATGGAAACCCAAATATTTCAAATAAAGTTATTGTATTTTGGGAAGTATTTTACCTATGTGTCTATATACCACCTGATATATGCAATAGCTCATCAGATCCCCTGGGACAGGCATTGTGAGCCCCCCACATGAATGCTAGAAATTGAACCATGTCTTCAGGAAAAGTAGCATGTGCTTTTAACAAAAGTCATCTCTACATCCTTAAATGTTTCAATTTTCACATGCAGAAAAGGTCTGTAGAAAATTATCCTCATAAGTAGCATATTTTGATATATAACATATTTACACATCTATTTTAATGCTCATTTTCTGCCATTTTTCCATGACCTAGTAAACAGCTTACTATAACCCCACACATCCTGATATATCATATAAGTGTAACAGCTGTCATTGAGATGAAGATGCATCTATCCTGGACAATTCAGAGGTGTGGCAAAAGCATTTGTGCCTATTGTGGTTTTGACAGAATGATAGAATGCCATGTAACAATGTGAAGGTCCAGAAAGTTGAATATATGTCCTCCATTTCTAGTTAACTCCAAAATAGTAATTTATTTATGTTTAATTAAATCCATTCTGTTATGCAAGTCATAACCTCAGCCTGGAGAATGGTGGGGATATGTGATGGAAGTCGACTTGGATTACTTTTGGCATTAAATGACCATCAGTTTCTTCTATAAAGTTAACTTTGTTTAAAACCTTAAAATTGTATCTGGCATTTACAATATCTCTCTACTTTTTTCTATACATAGAAAAAATAATCAAACAATTTTCATGGCCAAATGCTTATTCTAAGTGCTTATTCAAAGATTATACTAATGTTGTGGCAGAATTTACTATATTGTGTTATAGAACTACCACATGCTTTTGTGTTGATTTTTCAGATATTAAGGTTCTAAAGGTGCAATATTAAAGTGAACTTGCTTACCATGCACTGCCATGGACCTTTATTAACTAAAATAGCTATGCTGTGTGCATTGTTATTTAATACTTAGTCCTTGTGTGTAGTAAGAACTATGTAGATACAAACTCTTTATGAGTCATACAAGATAATAGAAGACTCATAGAATATATAAGATAAGAGTTCAATTACAAGTATGAGCCTCTTCTCAGTGTAGAAACTTCAAGAGTCCTAAACACTTTAATTTTCCACTGAACAGTAAATGATTCCTTGAAATAGAAAAGTCCCCACAGTAAGATTTAAAATTTTCACCTTGACCCCCTCACTCTTGAGTGAATAGACCTTAGAGTGGTAGGATCTAATCCAAGCCCTTCAATAACCAGGCTGTGTGACTTCAGGTCCATCCTTTAATCTCACTGGCTCTCAAGAAATTCCTGTGTAAAATGAAGGGATTGAAACAGATCATCTTCAGAGTCCTCCTGCTGCAGGGCAAACTCTGAGGTCTTTGTGTTGTCACAGCCAGGAACATTCAGTTGTCTTCTCCTAATAATATGGCTTGGCAGCTCACAGCTGCCAAGACTGTACATACACTTGGAATGGACATGCATTTGGGAGTATTTTTTTTTTAAATCCTATATCTACTTTCTCTCTAACTTTAGTGCTTGCCTCTAGAACTTTCAGCCTCACATAAATGTCTTAAAAGTTTTAACATTCTAAAATTGAATCTCATTTGCACAGTATCTTTCTGCAAAGACTCAAATTAGTGTTTACCACTTTAGGTTCAAATCTCAAAACATTCAAATTGGTTCCTAGACAAAAATAGAAAAGATGCAGAGAAGGAAGAAACTTATGAAGAAAGCTGAGGAAGTGATAACGTAATCTGAAAAATTATTAAGAAGACTTAAAAAAGAAGGTACCAGCTTTGCCTTTAAATACAATTATACTAAACTACTTCACTCAAGCTGCTCTGGAAACTTTTCCCCATCCCAGACCTAAAACTTCAAACAGCATAGAGTAGTTACTTCTACAAAATATGCTGTTCACCAGTGACCTATATCCTCAGAAGACACTTAGATAGTATTTTGAAAAATATTAACCTTTTATTCATGAGATAAAGTAATTATATAAACATCAAGAAATGTTGATCCTAACGTGTGTTACATTCAAACAAGAATTTTGTGATATTTTCTGAGAGATGGATGCAACTGCCTTATTATATTAAGCATGGTTACCCAGACACTGAAAGATAAATATCATGTGATTTCTTTTATATATAGATCCTATATTTTAATTTCTTGACATGTGTGTATTTTACATGCAGGAGGGCATCGTTCTGAAGCTACAAAGGGGACCATGAGGGCGAAATGATAGTTGTTACAGGAAGGAGGGAGGAGAAAATAAATAGAGGGTCATAAAGTATGTGTGATGAAAAGCAAAGAAATAATTCCTAGTGAGGGACCAAAGCATCAGCAAAAGGGAAACAGGAGGACTGGGAGTGAAAAAGTGGAAGAAAAGAGGGACAGAACAAGGCATGCGCGAAAATACCCTGGAAGACCTTTAGTTTGTATACTAATGTGAAAAATGACTTCTTTATAAAATAAAGAAATGTTCTCTCTTTTTGGGTGATCTGGTTGGGTTTTCAGGTTTATTTAATCCCTGTTTCTACCCAGCTGCAATCTGCTAAGGCAAAGTGTAAAATAGTAGAACGTGTCAAGCCCTGTCTACTGCCTTAGGCATCCTTCAAATTGACTTGGCTCAGCTGCTGTTGTGACTCCACATAGCTGACATCAGCTTCCCCAGAGAACAGGAGTTTAATTCTGCCCTGGATCTGTCCTGTTATCCTGTGATGGAAGGCTCGCTGCCAGTAGCAGAGTAACTGGGACCTACTGTAGGCCTAAATGAGTAGTCTTCCTGTTTGAAGAAAGTAAATGCAAATAAAGGATCATGCAGAAAAAAAATGAAGGAGAAGAAGAAACTGTATAGACTCAGTGTGAAGATAATGCACATTATTTTTCCTTGTCTTATTGTACTTGTTTTGTTCTGCTGGATGTCATCTCTTAGAGACATGGTCTTTTTAAAAGTGAAAACAGAGGAGGGGGTGTTGATATGGGGTAGAAGAGAGGTGACAGTGGGAGGGGAGGCCAGAATCAGTGGAGGGAGGGGAAACTGGTTCGGACATATTGAATGAGAGAAAAATTTATTTTCAGTTAAGAAGAAAACAAAAGAAAAGAAAAGAAAAGAAAAGAAAAGAAAAGAAAAGAAAAGAAAAGAAAAGAAAAGAAAAAGGATTCAAAACTGTTGGTTTAGATAGATAATGTTTCTGAGACAGAGCATCAGGCATTTTACTAGAAATAATTCTTGGCATGATTTTTTCAGACAGCATTTTCTGGAAGTCTTTAAAGGAGGATTATCACATTTTACAGTGAGCTGAATGCTGTTTTTATTTCATTTTTACTAGCCAAGACATGAGCTTGGAAAACAACTTGCCTTACAAGAGAGGTGGTGATTACCCAATATGCTTTTGAAATCTGTTTCTTGTAAAGAAATAGAATTTTGAGCCTCATCAATTTTTAAACACAAAGGAAGTACTTGACATACTGTAGTGAAAAAAAGTTATAGTCGCTCATTATTAATTCACAGATCAGCTGTTCAAGCAAAATTGTTTCTGAATTTATAGCAAACTAAAAGGAGCATAAAAATTATTTCTTCCTTGTGGTTTTCATAAACAGCTTTAGCAGGTACTAGGTAATAAGAGCAATATAAATGCCTCTCCAAATAGATAAGCAGAGTTGTGATCTGGCTGGAAGGCATGTAATGTTTTCAGACCACCAGTCTGTTCCAAGGCAGTATTCTGGCTTCTCCCATACACTTTTTTCCCTAAGCAAGAAGTGTGGTAGATTATATTATTACTTACTTCTGAAAAATAAAACAATTTCTCTAAGGATCTTTGAAGAGTAGCATATAGGGATCCTACAGAGATGCTCAAATCATGTCTCTTGTTGTTGCTATTAATATACAGTCTGTTTGAAAAAACCAAGGCCAAGTTAAACAGTCTGCTCTAAGGCCTACTGTGGATACCTAGCTACTCAGATATGCGTTGGTATTTTCAGTGTGCACATTAGACCCTAGAAATACTACCCTCTCCACCTTTATTTTTCCTAAGTTACTTATGTTTTACAACAGTCTCAGGCAATATAAATAATAATAAATTGCTCTAGATCTATGGATCTTGTTAACCCAAGAGGAAAAGCTAAATGTTCCTGGCCAGACATCTCAAGAACTTCTATAGACTATCATACCAGTAATAATAAGTGTTCTTAAAAGTTGGCAACCACCTGTAACCATCACTTTGCAGATGGATGTAGGATCCTGAGTTCTAAGGCAGCTTGTGCTACAATGCCAATTCAAAACAGTCTGGAGCTCTGAGGCTTTGTCAAATAGAGTCAAGGAACAAGTTTGTAGCTCAGTGGTGAACATTAATTGTGCATGTGTAACATCTAAGTTCAATATTCTGTATTGCACAAAAAAGCTTTTCTTTTTAAATGATTTTTTTTGCTTTTTGTTTTACATTCATTCACTTATGTTTATGTATATGTATATTATATATTTTGTTGTTGTTTTTTGGTGTGCATGCACATGGGCCAAGGTGTGTGTGTGTGTGTGTGTGTGTGTGTGTGTGTGTGTGTGTGTGTGTGTAGCTTGCCAGAGTAGTCTCTTTTTACCATGTGAGTTAAAGGAATTGAATCATCTGAATTGGCAGTGCATGCCTTCACTATGTGAGACTTCTTGCTAGGCTTTTCATCAGCTGTTTTGAGACAGTCTACTGAGTATTTTATGTTTAACATTTGAGCTGCTCTAAATAATGCAACACAAGAAGAATTTATAAACATTAATCAAGAATTAAAAATTAAAAGTATACAATATGAAATCAGGTGCTATAAGATCCCTGAAGAAGACACCACCAGTGAATAAAGCTAAAGTATATGATTTATTATAAGGTCCTTGCTTATTTGACTGAAAAGGATAAATAATCCAAGTCATCTACAAACTATAGACCCGGGAAAACTAGTTTGCAGGCCTGAGAGGTAGAAAGCTAGTGTTGTAGCTCTTATCCAGCTCTGAAGGCTGAAGAGTTAGAAACAAGACTTAGGACAGCAAACACTGTAATTAGGGAAACATGCTGATGTTACATGATAAGAAAGTAAGAAATAATGAAGAGTTATTTAAAATTACTTGTTTGCATTGATTCATAACAAAGATTTCATATCTATGTAGGCATATAAACATGGCTGATATTTCTAGATGTCACCAGGGCCACATGATATAAGTGATAGACAATATGTGTATATGTATGTGTATGTGTGCATGTATGTGTATATGTATAATATATATTTATGTGTATATGTAATATATATGTATATATATGTATGTATGTATATATATATAAACATGTATATGTATACATATATGTATGTATACATATACACCTTTATAAAACTATAAGTTTGTCATTGCTTTTGGTAATTCAGCTACCCAAAATGTGAATTTTGTAGGTGACAAGGTCATGGTGTATTGTTAAAACACTGGCTATGCATCGAAGCTGTCTCCCATATTCTAGATGTCTTCCTCCTTTCTCTATTGAATAAAACTTGATCAATTTTTTAATGTATTTAGGAAGGGACAGAGTTTTAAACACTTTCTTTGCCTGTTGATATTGAGAAGTGAGGTAATTTTTAGTTTTATATTTGTTGTAGTAAAAATACCCTGCCAAAAAGAAATTTAGGAGAGAATACTCAAAATTCCATGTTACAGTCTATTACAAGGAAGTCAGAATAAGAACTGTAAACAGGAACTTGGTTCATATCCACAGTCAAGAACAAAGAGAATTAAATGAATACATGCCCTCTTTACTTTATTGTGCTCAGCTCCGTGTCTCAAAACTCAGGACCCAATGACTAGGGAATAGGGTCATCCATAATGTTATACGCTTTCCCACATCAGTTAAGATATGCCTGAGTCCAACTCAATGTAGACAATGCTACACAAAATCTCTCTTACCACCTAATTTTAGTTGGTATTAACTTGACAATTAAAGCTAACTACTGTAAGTTTTCAAAATAGTTCCTTAGTAGTCTTAAGTTCCTGTTTGTTCAATGGAATCATTGTTGTGTCTCCTCATTGTTTTGTTGTGCTAGGTAAGCAGAGCAGAATGTCACAGAAAAGGAAACGATATTGTGCCACTGTGCAGTGCCACTTTGTTGGTACCCTCATTCAAAGCATGCATTGTGGTTTTATAGATAGAGTTTGAATGTGAAGGAGTGAAACAGGGAGTGTTTTCGTTCTCAGTGCAGGGTCAGGTATGGATCAGAATTGTGAGTGAAGTGATGTTCAGTGCTAAAGAGTCTTTATGGAGGTAATGCCTCAATTTCAAGAGGCTGCTTAGGATACTAGACCTTCACCTCCTGCCTTCAGAACTATTTTGTTGGTTTGTTTTCTGGTAATCCCTTCTCTTTTGCTCCTGTATTTCCAAATCATCTATACTCAAAGAATGATGATCAAAAACTACATATCATTGACAGAAAACCTATGTGTAGTTTATATACAGGAATATATATATATATATATATATATATATATATATATATATATATATTAGAGAGAAAAGCTAATTTTGAATAAAGCATACAGAGGTCATAAGGCAAGGAAAACACATGCAGAGAGATTACAGAGTGATGTGTCTCCAAGGCAGCTTGTAATCCACAGCAAATGAAGTTCTGTTATTCACTCTTCTGAAAGATTATGTGTGCACCATAAGTTATTCTGCAATTCCTGCATAAGCCCTGCAAAGTAATAGAGCAGAGGGTCTCAGGCTACTTGAAAGCTGTTAGAGAAATAATGCAGCTGATGAACACTTTGTTGGAGCTCAGTGTTGAAAAAAACTGTTCTACAGATAAGGCTACCTAAGGCTCAGCTCTGAAGGAGCTTAGAGAAGAGCTTACGTAAACAGGTGTACACTACATCTTTCACTTGTGCAATAAAAAAATTCTGTATGCTCTTAGATCATCTTGCCTCTCTTGTTTCTGACCCACACTTTGAAACTCTTGGCTCTATTTCTTGAGAAAGACTTTCATATTCTCCAAGAGTATCTGGATAGTTTTCTGTCAACTTAACAAAAAAATGAAGTCATTTCAGAGCTGGGAACCTCAGTTGAGAAAATGGCTCCATAAGATCTGGCTTTGGGCAATCCTGTAGAACATTTTTATATTGGTGATTGATAGGAGACACTCCAGCTCATTGTGGGTGGTGCTATCACTAGGCTGACTATCCTGGGATCTGGAAAATGCTAATTGGCATGCTATTATGAACACACCTGTGAACAGCACCCCTCCATGTCTCTTGCACTGGCTCCTGCTCTGTTTGAGTTCTTGTCCTTACTTCCTTCAAAATGAACAATGATTTAGAAATGAAAGCTGAAATAAACACTTTCTTCCCTAAGTTTCTTTGATAATAGTGTTTTATTACAGTAATACTAACTAAAACTTAGACAAACAATAAGCATAATCCATCCCCATGGTAGTTTGTACCTAATAAAATATTGGGTACACACATTAAAGAAGGCATAGATTCATGGATAGCTTAATATATTTATGCAGTCAATTTGTATAAGTTAATACGTGCAAGACACTTGAATGATTTAATGTGGTCTTCAAAAACCTTCTATGAGAGATTATTCAGGTGACACAATTTTACAGAAGAGAAATATAGATCCTACAAAATACAAGTTTAGCATGTGGTGAGGTCTGAAAGCAGACATCCTAACCCTGGGCCCATATTTTCAGTCTTTATCTGCAAAATCTCAGGAGTAGTCAGTGATAGATTTCTAGCCTCCAGTACAGTTTTTGAACAGAATACAATGAAAAAGAAAATTAAAGGTCAGGAAGAATGTAAGTTATTAAATGAGACATAAATAGCACCTCTATGTAACTGAAGCTATCAGATGTTGAGAAAAGTGATAAGAATCTCAATAATATTTGAGATGAAGCAGACAAAAACTGGGTCATTGCCATGGCTTGACTGATTTTTTTGTACCTGCTAAAATTTTCACTGCAAAACTATAATGCAACACTTTGGGGAGGTTCAGGATTAGGTGATGAACCTATGCCTTATGCATAGAATTAAATGAGGGGGTGAGCCTTTCTTTGTCCTTCTAACTTCCCACCATGTGAGGACTCACGAAGAAGCTGTCAGCAAACAACACACACTTCTGCTTCCCTCCTGCACTCTTCCCACCCCTGATCTCACAGCCTCCAGAGTGCTGTCCTTCATAAACTACCCAGTCACTAGTGTACTGTCATGGCAACAGAGATGAAGGCAAGGACAAAAATCTTAAGAAGAAACAAAACAGTAAAGGAAATGCTTTTAAGGAAGCACACTCTTTCAATGATAACAACATGAAGACATTAAAGGGACTGGAATGAAGGGTCAGTGTCCTCCTCAGTTCTCTGAAGTGTTTGATACATCAATAGAATAATACACCAAGCCTTTCCTACTTATGAGTACAGTGTGTGGTGACCCACATTCACATGAGGCTTTACATTTTTTTCTCTTAGAATACTAATCATGAGGGTATTTATTGCAATATATGAGTGGTTCTCAATCTTCCTAATGCTGCTACATTTTAATACAGCCCCTCATGTTGTAGTTACTCCCAACCATGAAATTATCTTCATTGCTACGTAATAACTGTAATTTTGCTATTGTTTGAATCATAGTGTAAATATTCAATATGCAGGATATATGAGTTATGAACTATGTAAAAAATTGCAAGACACAGGTTGTAATAGATTATGATACTACAAGGAATCTATTTACCCTCTATGTATTGATATTAATAAGTTGATATGGAAAACACCATCAAAAAATCTGCATGGGTACATGTAAATACTGCCTCAAATATTTCAATATGAAATGTAGAAATATTTCTTTATGGATGTAAATTTATGAACTACACAAACTGGCAATATATCATGTCCTGCCCACTAGAGACATAAATTAAAAATAATGTCAAAAGTAATTAGCAGCCAGTGCTCTGAAGTGCTGTATTTGTTGTATTATATTGATATATACCTATTTTGTGTAATCAACAATATAACATTATTTTTAAAATTGGAAGAAGTGGCATGGAATTAAGCATGTGAGAAAACAGACTAATGAGGAAGCTGTATTCCTACTTCTTTCTGGGCATCAATCTTTAACAGGAAAATGATCTCAATTCTAGAAAAGAATAAGCTACTCACTGATATTTGAAGTTTTTGTAATTACAATGTATTTTGTTGATATTTTTATCATTTTTCTTAATGATAATAGCTGTAAAACATTAAGTACCTACAATATATCAGACATTATACACATAATTCTAATTCTTGTTGATTATATATTATTACAAAAAAAACCCAAAGAACCATTATTTGAAGAGGCACAGAAAAAAAAAAAAGCTCCAGTAGCCCTCTCAAAGTATGAGACAAGAATTCAAAGACATCCTGACTGTAAAGAACACTTTTTCAGTGTCTGAGTACTCAACATCAGTAACCCAGGTCAAAATATTCTCTTTGAACTTTAAAATCCATATCTCTTAATGGACAGAGATACTAAGTCATCAATCAAGCCATATGGAGGACAAAATGAGATGCTAATTGAAAGCACTTCAACTTGTGGCATATATATTTTTTATTTTCTGTTGGGGGCCAACTTTTAGCAGAAAGGTGCTATCCACTTTGCATCCATCTTGAGCCATATACCCTGACATGAGACTTGTATTACAATAGCCTACAACAGCTGAGCACACTCTGATAACATCTTGCTTTGGATACCCAGGACTTTCCTTGGGTGTGTGAGATTAAAGGTGTGTGAGATTAAAGGTGTGTGACTTAAGAGTGTGACCTAGAGATCAGATTTAGAGACAAGACCTAAGGGCATGATTAAAGGTATAACTTAGAAGCATGGCTTAGAAGTGAGACATATAAAAGGCAGAGGCAGACAGCAGAGAGATATACTCTTTAGGGAGACTCTTTAGGGAGTACAGCTAGACTTGGGACTTGGACTAGGAAGAGAGACTGAAGAATAAACGGGATTGAATCACACTCTGTCTGGTCTCCATTCTTCAAGTCCGTCCTCACTCTCTCTCTTGCTGAACCCCGACCTGCGGACCGGAATAAAGTGGCCCCCAAGCACAGAGTGGAGAGGGCCTCAACATTTTAGGCCGCCCAAACTGGACCAGCCTAGGCCCCAATATTTTTGGCGCCCGAACAGGGACTAGTGCTGTTCTCAACAATTTTCATTTGTATGTTATTCTGTTTGGTTTGTGAGCCTAGCCTTTCATGACTGAGTAATCACTTCAGTCATGTATGTTATTCTTAAGTCTTTCATATCCTAATTTTCTTGAATACCAATGCTTGTCATACTTTTATGTTAAATTCAATTAGTGAGTATTAGACAGTCATTTAATTGAATGTATATCTCTGTTTCATGAAGCATAACATGGGCCAGAACACCTATGGGGTGTTCCTAGAACTCAGAAATGACCTCTGAAATTACAACTAAATCACACAAAAGTATCTAGAAGAATAAATAGCACAAAGACATGGCAGAAATACGGGATTTTTATTCATGCATTAAAATACGTGTATTTTTTACTCTTTCCAAACAAATACATGTTTAATTGAATTGACAACCTTTATCTTGTTTCAATGCCTATTGATTTTAATAGTCTTCTTTGGGATATTTTCCTTCTCTTTAAAATTCTCTGTAATAAATGTAAGGAAGGGTCAAAAATATGCTCAATATCCAATTCCTTATTTCAAACCCCCACTGGTTTTGCTTAAGCACAAGATGAATTTTGAAAACAAATTAGTAATAGAGTAAAAACATAAGCAGTCCTGAAGACTCTCCTGGGAAGTGAGCAAAGGAAACAGGCATGCTGCTTATGAATAATTTCAATATTGGTAAATTAGAATAAGCTTGCTGACACTATTAGTCGAACATCTAAAATTTGAAGATGTTTATGAAGCTCATTACTTTAAAGTAAGCCTTCTTTGTTTTTAAATAAAAACAAGCACTTTTAATTTTATAAAGATAAAAAGAGAGTTTACAGTAGAAACACTTAGAGAACAGTAAACTAGAGAGCAGTAAGCAGAAATGCTTTTCCCAGAGTTCAAAGCTCTTGTTATCATGAATCAATGGGTTGATTTTCATTAATACTAAATGATTACTAATAGTTCCTGGATGTTCCAAATAACATTTTGATGTTTCAGAAAAATATGGCACTGAAAAAAATGTGCATACTAGATTTCAAAAATATATTCTAAGTCTATGATTTTAAAGCCCTTTGAAAGATGGTAGTTACACCCATTAAATGGGTCTTAATTTGCCCAATTCAAAGGCCACGTTCCTCAGGTACCAGTGATATATAGAAAGATAACAAAAGGAAGCACCATAGTCTGAGGAAAAGGCCAGGGTACAAATCTTTTCCTAATATAAATGAAGCTTATCCGTTCCACTAAGAGTCTACAAAATGATGCTTTACAAACTGTAGAAGCTCTAAATAAATTCTGAAAAAGAAACAAGTAAAAATGCTGTTTTAAAGAGGCACTTCTTAGCTCTTAACAATGTCTTAATGAATGAGCATGAAATTTATCTCTTTAGCATCTGTTAGCAAGGAGTCAAAAATAAAAAGAAAAATTAACATTGACAATTCAGGCTATTATTTATAGTTCATTTTTTGCTTAAAATACTTTTATTTGAAAAATATTTTTGTTTTATTTATTTTATTTTTTAAATTTTTATTGTTTATTTATTTATTTACATTTCAAATGTTATCCTCCTTCCTAATTTCCCCTCTGCAAACACTTTATTTCACTACCCATCTTCCTGCTTTTATGAGGGTGCTCTCCACCCACCCACCCACTGCCCTAGCATTTCCCTATGCTGCAGCATCTAGCATTCACAGGACCAAGGGCTTTCCCTGTCATTGATGCCAGATAATGAAAAAATATTTAAAAACATATTTTGTGTAAGATTTTTCCTATGGTTTGTAAACATATTAACTTTTTTTGAAAATTATGTTTTCTGAACACTACATTTGAATGTACCTGTGTTTTCCATTTATTCTCCTAGTCAGATATGTGAGCTCCATCTATAAACTAGGCTTCTCCAGAAGCAGACTGATTTTTGTCTGCTTTAATTGATGCATGGTCTTCATTTATGTGTGTGTTTCATACTTCAAAATATTTTAAGTATAATCTAAGTAATAATATGGAAATATAAATGAATTTAAGACACGATAAAAGAACACAAATTCTAAATTTTAAAAAATGAATTACATACTTTTGAATAGCATTAAAGATTTCCTTCTAAGTGAAATACAACCAATTTCAGGTCATTGTTGTGAACACTATGTTTCTTCAACCTTCATATCAGTGTCATTATTTAGACCTGGAAGATCCTAAAATTAATTTATTCTCGGATTATTCTGGGATTTAGCTAGCACAATCACCGTTATACAAATAGAAATTAAATATATGAGATTACAGTCTTTGGGAAGACATACAGCATTAATATCATGAAACTTTGGAATTTCTATTCTACATTCATTCTGATAATATTTCACAAATTTCCCTATTGTATCATTGGGAAAATTAAAAGGAATCACCAGGGAAAGGCTACTGAATTCAGGAAGAGACATTTCTAAGCACAGTTAAAAGGTCACCTTCTTACACTTTGTTGCTTTCTTCCTTCTTCAGTTTGTCTGCTCAGTTCAATCTTTGTAAAAGCTCATCTTTTCCAATATTGCAGTAACAGCACACAGATTTTAAATAGAATTTAGGCATCAGATTGCATGTAGCAAGTTTAAAAATGAAACTTCCCCCAAAGGCTTTTAAAAAATTAGAATCCAGATAGTACTGAATTTGGGTTAATGAGAGGATGGCTTTCAAGGCAAATATTTAAAAATTAAGTGTCCTGGAATTGGCAGGGAAAGTACATCCACAACACCACAAAAAGACAGTTACCTAAACAGGACCCAAGTAATGAAACACCAATAGAAAAATTGTATGGCCCCACCTCTAAACATACAACTACAGGCAACTAAGGACTACATAGACAGGGAAAATTAGAGCCCCCTGAAAGTGTTAACTCCAAATAATCATTTCTGAAATCATGTACATACAAACAAAACTAAATGGATTCAGCCAATGGTATTTATGTATTTCTTCATCTAGACACATGTGTAACAATTACAAAGAAAAGGAAGCCTCAAACTTGAGAAACATTGATAGCAATAGGATGAAGTAAGGTGAAGGAGAGGAATAATGTCATTCTGTTTTAAATTTTAAAGTTTTGAAGATATATGTAATTTAATAAAAATGAATACTAGTCAACTCTGAACTGAATTCCTGGCTTATTTTACAGGAGTATATCATTATGAGGAAAGTATTTGTTTTTATTTCACTAGAATTTGTTGTTAATGTACAGTATTCCCATAAGAACTCAAAAGGCAAGCATTTGCTACTCATGATGCTTTGGTTAATTCTCCTATGGCCATTCTATCATGTTCTTCCAGATGGGAACACATTGTACCCATCCTCAGTTTAGCAGTAGCTTGTATTCCCTTTTCAGCTACACTATTAGATCATAAGTCTCATCATCTCCCTGCTCATTGACTGTACAAATAATCTTTGTGTTTACAAATAACTTAGTTTAATATGTAAACATACCATGGTACTTATAATTAATTCAACATGTTTATATCTGAACATAAGGCTTTGTATAAACCATCTTATTAAAGCATCATGAATAGTTACTACATATATCTACATGACTTTTAATGGACTTGAAGTGTAAAATGATGTTGACATGATGATAATAGGGACTACTGAAGTTTTATTTAAAACTAAGAGACACTTATATTTCTATGTATATTGATCATCTGTCAGTAACTTTCTTCATAGAGTCTTATCAAAAACATAAAATGTGTTCTGAATAAAGCCTATAAAACTGAAACAAATACATAGACAAACAAACAAAAAAAGGAAAGTAAACTTGATCCAGTCTCTGAACATGGCCATAGTGAAACTCAGTTTTCTTTTACTTCATGCATGTATTTGCATATTTTATTTATAAAAGTTTAAGTATACTCTTCACACAATAATATTCTATATTTATATAAAATTTCAGAAAAGTTAATGTAAAAATTTTCAATAACAATTTAATGGGTATATTATAGTACATCGCGTGGCTATATAAACATTTTGTAAATATTCATGTAACTTTGTACATTAAATTGCTATCAAAATTTCTCAATTGTACATAATGCTGATATGAATGTTTTTTCACAGAAACTTTTATGCATATTTATCATTATTTCTTCAGGGTAGTTAACAGAGAAATGAGTTATTATCACAAGGCATGTAAACATGACAAAGATTCTTCATGGTAATTACTTGTTATTGTCTACACACATTAAATGTGTCAGTAGCGGTGAGAGAAATTTTCATTTGTAGCATCTTTAACACATATTATGAATTTTTATATAAAGTTAATTTCTCATGTATTAAATTTTATTCAGCTGACAAATCATAAGATAGTCTATGAACACACAGACACACAGACACACACACAGAGACTGAGAGAGACAGAGAGAGAGAGAGAGAGAGAGAGAGAGAGAGAGAGAGAGAGAGAGAGAGAGAGAGAGATTCCTATTAAAAGTCATCATCTAGATATGGATGGAGTCCAGGGCTTTATGAGCACTAGGGAGCTAGGGAGAAACTTTAACACTAAGGTATACCAATAATAAAGAAATTTTTTTCAACATTTGGTTACTTATATGCAGTAACCAAATCATTGAGAAATGTATATAGTAATAACCATAAATATCCTCTTATGTCTCTGAAGTACATAAAAAACTTTTATCTTCAGAGCTAAGATCATTCAATAATAATTATTGATTGATATTTGAAATCAATTATTGAAGAAACATTGCCTGAGTACCTTAAATTATAAAATATTCCTTTCAGTGTAGGAAGCACTCAATTAAAAACCAACAGCTGGGGCTAGAGAGATGGTTCTGTATTTAAGAGAACTTGCTGCTCTGGAAAAGGCTCCAAGTTTACTGGAGTGCACCCACATGGCACCTACATAACACCACACAATTACCTGTAGCTCCAATCAAGGGAATCTAATGCCTTCCTCTGTTCTCCACAAGCCTCTGTACAAATATAGTATACATATATGCACACAGGCACACATAGAACCACACGTGATATGTAAACAATAAATATTAAAATACCATATGAACACCTGTCTCAGTCCTACACATTATCACTTTTATAGCTTCGGTGTAGAGTTTCACTGGCATATAGTCATGCATTTCTTTATTGTTTGATCATTAGTTAAAAACAAACCACACCCTAATGAAGCCATTGAAGTAATGACTATCCTTGTACATGTGAGCATTTATTAAAGACATGAAGTAAGAGTGATTATTGTTTTATTAAAGCAGATGCCCATTTTACTTTTACAGGAATATATTGAATTATTTTCCAGAATGCCCTCAATTGTTTTACTTTTAAAAATGTATCTGAGAGCATCAGTCTACTCACATCAACACAGGGTCTCAATGTTAGCATCTTCTAATGTTACTGCTGACACATTCATGAGCTTTTGTTATTGACTCTCATTCACCTAATTGTGTATTAAATTTAAATCTTAATCTTAAGTGGTTAGTGTCTTTCTATGGAAGTCTACTTGTAGACTGAATCACTTTACTTTTTAGTTCTCCCTAGTTAATAATGTAGGTGAACTTTGATACTTTTCTGTCAAAATTTCTCTCAATCTTTTATGTTTTCTGAACATGGTTTGTTAATATAAGACTTTTCAATTATATTTGCAGAATATTGGTGTTCATTTAACAACATCTCATCTTAACCACTGTCTGATTATTTATCATGTAGCTAATTACCTAATATGGTATACATATTATGTCTTGTCTGTAACATTAAATAACACAACATTTAATTTAATTTGAGACACATGACAATGATATATTTCGGAATAACTTATTTTAGCAATATTTTTCATTTACATACAATATATTGATGTATTTCAGATTTTATGAGTAAAGTATATGCATCTAAGTGAATGCCTTTTGCATACATATAGTAATTAATCTATTTTCTTAAATGAATGAATTAATTTTTGTAAGAGAGGATGGTCTTATCTGGCATCAATGGGAGGAGAGGCTGTTGGTCTTGTGAAGGCTAGATGCCACAACATAGGACAATGCTAGTGTGGTGAGGCAGGAGTAGGAGGGTGGGTGGGGGAACATGGAGGAACAAGGGGGTTTTCAGAGGGAAAATCAGGAAGGGAGATAACATTTTAAATGTAAATAAATAAAATAACCAATAAAAAATTAAAAGAGAAAATAACTTGAAAGTGATTTTTTCATTCTTGTTGTGATGTTACATTGTATTTATATAAAGAAAAATATAATCCTAATATTGTGTCTTATATATTTTCTTTTAATGTAAACACATTTATGTGATGTTCTATGTAAATTTATATCAGTTGTATAACTTTACAAAGGAGAATATAGCATGCTTTGTCATGTATTAATCACTTAACAACTTGGTATTTGTATGGCTTCATTCAGATGAAAGGGCCGAATTCTGGCTGAGTTCAGAGAGGATAAAGGGATGAGTATCATTCTTTATGTGGCTTTATTCCCAAGTTTATGAAAGATGACATCTTGTTGGTTTGACCAATAAGAAGCCTGACTAAAATGTATAGTAAATAATTAGACCACAGTATATTTGCCTCTACTCTCAGACCATTATCCCTGGATTTATGTATAAGCAGCAGATTCTTCAGATCAGAATTCAAAGCTCTGTACAAAACAGAAATTTGCATGTAACTCCATCTTTCTAGGATCTGGCATGCAACAGCTTTATTAATATAGTCCCCATGTTCCTTCACTATCCTATCCCTGTGGCCAGATTTTCATTTCCTACAAACAATTGATTTATTTTTCTCTCTCTCTTTTTTAACTCTAATTGCAAATTGCCCTTTTACTTCTGGGATGCAGACTAATATAGAGTCTTCAGAAGAATCATGGTACAATGGAAATGTGATTTAGTAGTCAAAACAGGAATATAGCTATATCTGTCCCTTCTCCCATACCCTCATAGAAAGTCAGGATTACATTGTAAGCATCTACTGTTTCACTAGAATTTTTCTTGAGGATACAGGACATTTACTTCCTTGCCATTTCCTTCCTCAGGCCTACATAGTGTACTGTACATGGCATATTGTAACTATTGGATTACTTCATATTGTACCTAAATGCCAATTCCAGTCAAATCAGGTTTCGACTAGCATATTTGACCATTATTTCTAATATAAAATTCTTGTCTTGGGCTTCAGCTCTATTGCATTTCCTAAAGCTTTTTTTCTTGGTTCTAGTAAAGATATATAATTTGGAAGTTAATCATTGGGATTTTGTGCTGTCTAGGTATCCAGGCTTGGGATGACACTCTAAAAAATATTTTTTCAATTCTTTTTTTTCCCAGGAATAGATTTGACACATGGATAAAAAGGTTGCATGGTTAAAAAAAACAGCATATAAATATGTGTCTTGGAAAACGTCTCTCTTTAATCCTGTCTTATTTACAGTTTTTCACTCTTACAGTGATTCTAGTTGCTCATGACATATACCTTTCTTTTGACTTGATATTTATTGCTATGTGGTCCTGTGTTTGTTGGGTGGGTGTTCAAATTTTTTTATCTCTGTTGCTATCTCTTTATCTTACAAATGTGTGGTAGCTGTGGGTTGCTTGGTAGGCTGTGCTTTTAAATTTTTACCTATTGTTGCCAGAGGGTGCTATCACAAATATATATAGGCATAATCTACAAGAGGGCGGTTTCTGAAAGGGTCCACAAGAAGGACAAAAATCTCAGTCTGCCATGAGGTTTGGTGGAATCTCTGAGCAGTGAAGGCAGAGAAAAAGAATAGGCCCTTGTCTGCTACAAGGCTGCAAGTTGTCTGCTACAGGGTTAAGGATGAAATATGAACATTGGAAATGGAGGTCAAGAAGGGGTTTGATAATACCCTGTAGGAGTCACAGGCCAGTATAGTCAGTGGGTCCCAAGCTCTTAACAAATTGGAAAGAGGTGAAGCGAAGGCTTTACTATTTGAGAGACAGCCTATAGTATACATGATGTGCATAGAATTTCTAATGATGATTTTCATATAGGTCAAGCTACTCACTAAAATTCAAGAGACACACTCTAAATGTAGTAGAATTAAATTATTTGTTTATCTTTTCATGTCCCTTGGATGAACCAGATTGGCAACAGAATAACAACTGAATAACAGGGACAGAAAACAAAGAACAGTATCAAAAACATATTCTATTTCTTTTTAAACAAAGGCGTATAAAGACCAAAATTAAAGAGGTAATAACAGAAGTGAGATCTAGCCTATGAGATTTTAGTAATATCCCAACTAAAGTGAGAAAGGATAGAACATGGTTTACTTTCAGCATTTTTTTAGACTATGTTTCAAAACCAGAAATCTTCCTAATGTCATTATATGTCAAAACATTATGTTGCTCAGAATCTGTCTTTATATTGTTAGAAAACATTAGTCAATGTGACAATTCTAGTTCTTGGTATCAATTTCTCAAAACCTTGAACACAGCCACACCTGATACAATACAATTCTTATTCATTTATATAAAATTCTAATTCAACCTAAATCTTGTGCTTAAGCAGAAACATAATTTATGTTTTTTTTCTTACATGGGCAAGTCTAAGGTTATAGAAATCATTAAAAGAAAGGAATTCCCAACTAGTAGATGGTGGCTCATGTCATTTCCATGGCTTATGTCCATGAAGAATGTCAGTGGTGAAGAATAGAAGATGTCTTTGCAGTGGCGATTTAGAGCGATGCCTTGGTTGTTATGTTTGTATACCTAGATCCTAATATCATCCACAACATTCTTTGTTATTAGGAAAAAAACTCAATAACATCAGTATCTATTTCTGATGCCATTATTTGTGCAAAATATAGTTCACCATGATCACTAGGCCATCTCATTAGTAAGCCCTTTAGGGAATGGTTCAGGGATAGTCTGGCAAGGCAGAGGTTTGTGCCACAATCCTAGCTACTTCAGAGTTTGAGGCAAAATGATTATTGTAGTACAGATGTCAGATACTGTCTTGAACAGCTTAATGAGACACTGTACTGAATATAAGCAAAAAGTGGAGTGAATCATTTACTCCTTTGTAGAGTGAGAAATTTAGAGGTCAGGTAAGGTATAAATTGAGAATTTCTCCTGTAGATATAAGTGAGAGCGAAAATGCAGACAGGATTTCAACTATTACTCTGATATCTAATTATGGAACAATATATCTGCATGTTCTAGTTCATTTTTATTGCTGTAACAGAATACCCAAGGCAGTCTAATTTATAAATATAACTTTAATACACTGTCTTGGAAGCTGAAAGCTCAAAACTTAGCTGTCCCAATAGTTTGTTTTAGGATGCCTATTCATTTCTATGTAATCCAAGTAGGGAGTCGAGTTCAAGGCTTAGCATCAGAACAGGAAGTCAAGAGCCTAGCAATTCCACAATTTCATCTGAGAACACTGTCATTAAGTCTTCAACCCCATATACACTTCAAACTGAGGACTTAGCTTTCCATCATGAATTCCTGAGGAACATCTGGTATCTGAACCATAGCCAGAACATTAGGTGACAAAGTACTTTTATTTTAGCACAGTGGTGATGGTAGCTGAAAAGAAAAGTCGATCCCAAGTTTGTCTTTGGTTTTACATGATGGTTTATGGTACTTTGTCACAAATAAAATCGTGCATATACATGAGACACTAGAATAGAAGTAAAACATAGAGTGGGTCGCAGGGACTAATGGGCGAGGAGGTAAAGAGTGAATGGCTCGAGAGTATAGTCATGGTGGAAATGTGTCTGACACAACTGTGTACTTACTTCTAAGGGTCATTGTATAACATTGCCAGGCACAATAAGCATACATGATGGAAATTAAAATAAAAATAACAAAACAATAACAATGACAAAAACACTTCTTTACCTACTTGGAGAGTAGGAAATAGATACACGGAGCAAATGCAGTTTGCTCCGCTCCTGCAGGAAAAACATTCTCCTCCAGATTGCAATGCTGCTGGATTTATGTTTGGTAATATAAACACTTCTTCCTTCCTCAGAGTAACCTGAAACAGTGTCCTCTTACTGCCAATGTGGAAAATGAAACTTATAGAAAAGAGGATCATATTTCCATAGGGTCTATTACAGTCAAAATTGTTTCAGGAAACTAATCCAGTCTGGAAAAAGGCCCTGCTTCCTTGAAGCCAACAGGATTCCAGGACACAGCTGAAGCACAGAGAGTCACTTAAAGTAGGGATTTTTTTTTTTTGACAAGTTCCAAATCAACTGTATTGACACTGGAAGGAAAAAGAAAGAAATAAAAAGAAGAAAAATAAAAACAGAACTCATTACATTAAATCTGACCAACACACATGGGGCTATACAGGCCAAATAATAATTTCCAGTCGAAATAGGATATTGAGAGAACATTTCTAATGCTCTTGCTACAGCTTTCTATCCTAATATTTTTACAAATGTTCGACAAACCAGTGCTGTGCAGGATTTTATGAAAATAAGCATGCATGAAAGTTGTGCCTCCTAAATATTAATCACTGCCTAATGAACAGTCAGAGCCTTCTGAATATCAAGCTGTTCTAAAATGAAGTTTTATTTAGAAACCTCACTTCCTCACAAATAAAGCAGTGGTATGAACCAGAGGTACACTCCAACATCTGCTTTATTGGCTCAGTTGCTCAATCTTAAATCACAGTTTGAGTTTAAGATGATTACTATTTTATTATCATTGTGGGGTTCCTTATCTTCAACCAGACCATTTTTTTTTTTTTAGTTGTGGAAAAGAAGCCAAGGTAGATCTTCAAAAATGTGGGTGCATCTTTCACTATCACAGTTGAAGTAGTTCAGGTGAACAGTGAGTTTGGCTAATTCCTTCTCATTATCAAGTGCACCCCATCGCCCAAAGGGACTAGAGGACTTGACAGTATTTGGAGAGCTTAAATGCCAAGAGTTGGTTGGAGTATTGCTTTCATTAAATGAGTATGCTATTACTTTTCCTCTGAGCTCATGCACAATTTATATCAGAAAAACATATTTGTCAATCTAATTCACAATTTCATGAAGGAATACTTCTATTCCAACTGGTTAATAATCATTATTCATTAATAGAAAGACAATATGACTTATTTCACAATGAATGGTGTTGTTTAAGACAAAATTGACAAAGCTGTTGAAAGGAGTTTCTGTGTATTTAAGTTTTTAATATAAAACTTAAAGCTATGTATGATATAATTAATATATAAACAGTCATAATTTTATGCATGTAATAGTAAACCTTTGCACTAAATTATTCCTTCCCATCCATTATACATGCTTCTGATTTCTGAAATACTTTAACTATGGTAAACATATATATTTATTAATGATACATGACCAATGTAGTGATTTGAGATTATAATAAGATATTTCTGGGAATTATTTTTGTATTATACATAGAAATAATTTTTATTTATGTAAATAAAATTCCTGTGATTATTACTATACAGAAAATAAAGTACACTGTGATATAACTGCTTATAATTATTTTTAATTTATTATTTTCTTTAAGTGAAATATAATTACTTCATTTCCTTTCTCTTTCCTTTTTCCTACCCATTCAATGTTTGTTTCCCACCTCAGTGACTCCCATCAAATTCACAGCCTCTTCTTTAACCATTCCTGTTACATATACATATAACAAACATAAAAACAACCTGCAGAGTTCATTTAGTCTTGCCTGTGTGCACATATTTCTAGGGTTGATAACTTGGTATTGGATAATCAGGCAGGATGCTCATCCCAGGGGATGACTTATTCTCTCTTTCCCAATACTTGTTATTTGCTTGTTGATCGAATTTAGGGATAGGCGCAGTGAGATTTCCTCATCTATGCTAGGATGTGAACTTGTGTTGGAGTGGTTTTCAGAACTTTTGGGAACAGCCATGCTGTATAGATGTCATCAAAGCTAAAAGACACAGTCTTAAAGAATACTCCCTGATCCTCTGGCTCTTACAATCTTTCTCCACTTCCCCTGAGATGATCTCTGAGCCTTAGATGTAAGAATTATAGGGACACTCTAGAGTCAGTTGTTCTTTGCAATTTTATCTGATATGCTTTTCTATAATGATATCTTTCTGTTGCAAAAAACAAGTTTATAACAAATTTATTTGATGAGAGATGAGATTTTCACTTATTTCTGTGTGTAAGGATTTATGAGTTAAAAATTACACTAGTATAGGAAAGTTGTCCTACTCTAAGATCCATGATCTCAGTACTCACATGTACTCACATATTTCCTCCTGTGAATTGTGACTTAAGCCCAATTAGACCTCTGCTGGTTACCATAACTATATTAAGCACCACTATTGCATTTCTGATATTTTGCTATGGTAGTTATTGTTGTGTTTCATAAATACCGCAACTGAATTGGATTATTGGTTGTTTTCCTTCCTTTGTAGATTGTACATCATTTTCCATTTCTTTGAAAGTTACTTATCAGTAAGGGAATTTTTGGTCAGTTACAGCTCAAATCTTCTGATCCAGTATAGAAAAAGCTTGGTATCTTCAGAAATAGGAATTTACTTTCAGCTTCTGGCAGACACACAACTGTAATAGCAATAGGTTCAGTTGTTTTAGTGCTTTTAGACTCTCTGAACCAAAAATTTGGAAGAACGAGGTTTATGCCTGCTACTAGGGTTTTATTAGATAGCCTATGATTTTTTGAGAGGCATTATGTTTTCAAATAGCATAACTTCATATATATGGGGTCACTCTCCCCTTGAGATTATTTGTTCCTTCCCCTAATTCAACTATAGGGGTCCCCAACTTCAGTTCAATGGTTGGGGGTAAGTATCTTCTCTGTCTCAGCCGTGCTGGTAGGGCCCCTCAGAAGACATCCATGCCAACCACCCATCTGTGAGCACATTATAGCATCAGTAATAGTGTCAGGCCTTAGTGCATGTCCCTCCACATGAGACGTATCCCAATCTTGTCTTTATGTTTGTCCCTGAAGTTCTTTTAGATAGAAACAGCTGTGAGTCAGAAATTTTGACTGTGAGTTAGGAACCCTGTCTCTCTTTTCAGGCCCTTTCTATCTACTGGCGTTAGACTCTTTGAGTTCCCTCTCTCTAATGTTAGGCACTTTGGCTAAGGTTATGCCCACTGAGTCCTTAGACTGTCTTACCTCCAAGGTGTTACTTTCCAGAGGATACCAGCACCTCCTACCTCCTGATGTTGCTTATCTCCATTCATTCTCTTGGCCCTCTGGGCTTCTCTCCTGTACCCACCCCGTACTTCACTCAGGATGATATTTTCTAGTTCTATCCATTTGTCTGCAAAATTCATAATATCCTCATTTTTAATTTCTGAATAGTATTCCATTGCATAAATAAACCACATTTTCTTAATCCATTATTTTTTTTGTTTAAGGGACATTTGTTTACAGCCTTATTTGTTTTCTTTTATCTTAATGCAATACAATCTTGTATTTTTTTCACATATGAGCAAGGAACAGTAATTTTCTCACTTTTAATTGATAAGGCTTTCAAACTATCAGAAAATTATTCTATTAATATTAATAATAATACAAAAAACGAATGCTGACTTTTTATCCTATAATTTTATTTTAATAGTCTCTGTGTTTGTCTCTCACTGTCTCTCTCTGTCTCTTTTTTTTCTGTGTTTCTCTGTTTCTGTTCCACTGTCTCTGTCTCTTTCTGTCTCTCTGTCTCCCTTTGTTTCTCTCTCCATGTCTCTCCTGTCTTTCTGACCTCCTCCCTCTTGCATCTCTGGTTTTGAGACAGAGTCCTCATGGACTATCTTAGGCTAGCCTAGACCTGGTAATCCTCAAGTCTATTCATAGGAATGTTGTCAAACAGGTGTGAACCACCATACCAGTACCATATTTTTTTTTATTTAATTGATTAAAACATGTGTATCAAAATATATGTGTAATTTGTTTAAGAGTCCTTAAAGTTTTCCCCTAGACTGATTAACAATTGAACTAATTTAAGCAGAGAAAATTAAACTAACTTTATTTAAAAATAGTATATTTTCCATATTTCTTAATTGCTCAATATAAGAACCAATACAATAAACTTATGGAATCAAAATGAGGAAAATCTAAAGATTTTGAGGTAAAAAAAATTTAAACCTAAAATGCATACATAATACAAAAATCAAAGGATCAGTTTAGCAAGGCAATCATAACATTTGAAACATATAATATTGTACGCAAAAAGTAAAAATATGCACATATAAAATAATCTCTCCAAATAATTTTAGTCATTAAACAAACTTTTATTACAAAAAGAATGCAAATAAAATACGTAAAGTTATATATACTTATGTAAATGCACAAATTACTATTTTTCAAACCTGTTATTCTTGCTGGGCTTATTTCAGTTAACTAATTTTCCAGTATCCCCTCTAGAGATATAAAAGCATAATTTCATGTTAAAAGTAAAATTGGTTGTTCATACTAACTAGTGCCACTGCTTTAAATTATTTTCCTTTCTTCATTAGGATTTATAATTATTTGGATGCAAAGAGTGATTAAATAACCTTGAGAAAGCATCAGAACATGACATCAGAAAGATTAATTTAACATGAGTGTTACATAGAAAATTTTTACCACAGCAGTCAAGGCCCTGCCATGGGCCAGACCTTGTTTCTGTTTGTGATGTATGTCTTTGTGGAACAACTCTGTAGTTTCCTTTCTAACCTTGTTTTTATCATTTCAGATTTGGATTTATTCTTCATAAAGATGAATCTGCACTACACAAAATTGATCTTGAAACCATGTCCTACATCAAAACAATCAACCTGAAGGACTCAAAGTGCATTCCTCTGTCCTTGGCATACACCCATCTGGGAGGATACTACTTCATTAGCTGCAAGCCTGACATCACCGGAGCCATTCCACCACAGCTTGTGGTAGACAGTGTGACTGACTCCATCATTGGCTTCAACAGTGATGTGACAGGCACTCCTTATGTCTCTCCAGACGGCCACTATCTCGTCAGTGTTAATGACGTGAAAGGTCTTGTCAGAGTCCAATACATCACTATTCGAGGAGAAATCCTGGATGCTTTTGAAATCCACACCAACCTGCACATATCTGACCTGGCCTTCCAGCCCTCCTTCACAGAAGCCCACCAGTACAACATCTATGGCAGCTCAAGCCAGCAAACTGATGTGCTCTTCGTGGAGCTTTCCTCTGGGAAGGTCAAGATGATCAAAAGCCTCAAAGAACCTCTCAAGACAGAAGACTGGCCCTGGAGCCAGAAAAACAGGCATATCCAAGGAAGTGGCTTGTTTGGACAGTACCTGATGACACCCTCCAAAGATTCTCTCTTCATCCTGGATGGTCGCCTTAATAAGTTAAACTGTGAGATCACCGAGGTTCAGAAAGGAAATACAGTTATTTGGGTTGGCGACGCCTAAGGAGCCCTATTACCTAATTATGAAAGAAGAGTTTTACAGTCCATTGCACTTGATCCATATTTAAATTACAACTTACCTTTTCCAAATTTATATTCTAGTCAAAACCCCCTCTGTTTGTTCAAATAAGCTACTTATTTTTTTTTTTACAATGATATTGGCCGGTTAGAAACATTTCATACAATATTTAATTAGAAATTACAGTGCTCACAAGAATCAAACATGTAGCTCTATTTTAAACCAATGAAATGAGATTTAAAATTCTTTTAAAAAATTATACTGCAGGAATTTCAGATGACCTAAGCATCATGTCATTCTTTAAGGTATTCTTTCCTCTGTCATTTTGCTATGCTTAAATCAGAAATAAAAGGTCGTGTCAAACCTTAAAATTCTTAATTCAAAATACTCTGGTCCCGTCCACTGTTTAAAATCTTTTGTGCCTTGAAGGAAATGTCATGGGAGAAAAAAAAAAAAAAGGAAGGCTAAACTCTGCATATTGGACAACCTCATAGCAATGAATCTACTGTCATTAAGAAATGTTTATATATTGCACCAGATCCTGCCTTCAGGCATTTGTTTGACCTTCAATGAAATGTCATGTGAAGGCATAATTTGGCCTTGGGCTGTATACAGATGAGAAGCTATCCAACATTCACTGTACTGTGTGCGTTGTGCTATAGAAAATGGACAGGAAGGGAGAAAAATATGTATGGTAAAAATGTTTGCAATGTATTTTGTACACGTTTTGCTTTCATTCACTAGAGTGCATTATATTATTGGTGTATGATTATCTGGGAATTCAACTGCTTACAGAAGGTTTCCTTCTTTAGTATCAGGATTGATTCTTTTATGTAGCCTAGTGTTGCATAAGTTAGGAACTCTCTCAGTTCTGGAAAAGGAGCATGACTGTGTCTATACAGAAAGAACTACTTGTAGGGAAACTGACAGTGAGACAAAGCTGAAACCACTCTCTGTAGTGCAGTGGCCTACACCCTCTTCAGACAACATTCATTCATTGGTTGGTCCAAAGAATATGAATGGTTTTTAGCAGAAAACGGTAAGATGAGCCCACAGTGGAGAATGGAAGGTAAACTCCACTGCTTTTGCTATTTAGATGTTATCTAGTAAACAAGCCCATCTTTAAACAATGGCCAAGATGACTTCTCCTGCATATTCTAAAGCACCTTCAGTCTAACTATGTGCTCTAGCTGTGATCCAACAGAGTCTCTAGAGATATATTAGAGAAGTAAAAATTACTGCCTTTATCCTTTTCCTAAAAGAGAAAATAGAAAACCAGTAGAAATAGATTAATACCAATAAGTTTGGTTATTGGAATAGGAGAAAACAATCCAGGTGTAAGGGAATAGCATACATGGTTTGAGAATCTTTTCTACTTATTTTTCTTCTTACTCTTGCTAAAACTGGTGATGAGCTATTGAAGTAATGTCCATTTGCTGAAGGTAATCGAATAAAATCTTTTTTTAAATACACATTTTATTCAAGTTTAAATTGTGTAAAACTGCATAGAAACTTGGAATTTTATAGTGTGCACTCTCTTTTGTGTATATAGCACCATGGGCTGTGTGATAATAGATTTCTTCTTAGCTTAAGGAAACATTAAGGGAAATAGATTTAATAAACAACAAAAGTCAGGCTAAGTTTTACTGATTGAGTCTGTTTGCCTCTTTAGTAACTTCCTCCCCTGGAAACATGAATCATGCAGTGTCTTTGTGTTAATGATTTGGTGTAAGTCTATCCTGTACATGTACATCTTCTTTTAGAAGCTTTTATCATGTGGATGCTGTCTGTTGTCATTGCTTGATAAAAGAATAAACCTCTTATGTTTTATTTCTCGTGTGCTCAGAAATGATTTAATGTTCATGACATTTTATGCCTCTATAGGCTTCAGAAATAATCTGGTGCTCCATGTAATTGTAAAAATGATGGTGAGGCGGGGCATAGAAGAAAAGTGAAGAGAGGCCAATCAAAGAAAGTTTCAACTCATCTTTTCATAAAATATCAACCTTCTTAAATCTCTGTGTTATAGGGAGCACATCTTAGAAGACTGCTCAGACACAATTTATAGCCAGTTAAAGTATTTATTCTAACTGATTGAGACTACACTCAGGTGTTGGAGAACCAAGCATATGTAGGCTTGATGGTTTAGAGCAAAGGAATTTTAATGGCAATAACCACATGTTTGTACCTTGTTCTAGAGCTGCAGAAGCAGTTTTATGCAACAAGCAGTTTACCAGATCACAAGATAAGCAGTTAGATTGAGTGTGAAGTTTGCACAAGCAGGGAAGTTAACAGAGGCCTGGTGTGTTTTAACCTCCATGAATAGAGTTGGGGAAGTAAAATGCTAGTCAAACCTAAAATGCTTCAGCAAGTACCAGATGTAGAAGCCTCTGCATTGTCTTGCCCTGTGCACCTTCAACATTCAGCATTTGTTCTAAAGCCTGTATCCTGTGTTGTTTGTTTCTTTAAAATCTCTCATAGACTAGAGGAATTATGTCCTTACAGGTCCTCAAAAGTAAACTCAAAAGTAATACTTTTCTCCCCATATCTATAAATAATAGATAAACAAATTCACCTTTTTTTCATTGTTGAGAAAACCAGGGCCTCAGCTTTAAAAGGCAAATGTTCTTTAACTGAGCCATGCTTCCTGACTGAACCCCTCACCCCCTTTTATTTTCAAAAAAACTAAAACAATCAAAAAACCAAAACAGAATATTTAAAATCAGGACTTGGGAACTGAGCAAAATGTTTATGTTTCAATTATTACTGATGTAGATATTTCTTTCTTCAAAGACAGAGCAGAGATATCGAACAAGACATGAGCATCACTCTGCTAGTTGTGACTGTATTTCAAGTAGCCATCTCAACAATTCTATGCAAAAACTAAAGATGAAGGGAAAACAGGATCACCACTAGAAACCTGCCTTACAAAGATGCTGTAACATCAGAGAGTGGAAGTCAGAAGAAAAAAAACAGAGAGCAATGAAGTGAGTGATATGACCATCAGAGGGAAGGGGCATTTAACCTGTCAAGACCCCTACTGAAACTAGACACAGGAAGTTGACTGTTATTGGGAAGGCAACTTAGCTATACTAAAAGAGGGTAGTGGCATATGATCAGATTCTGAGTCAGGGGAACAGAATGAAAGCACTATTTGTTCCATGTAATAATTAAAATAGTGACCCATGTTATCACTGGCTACACTCTAGTAATGGTAATGTGGTTGGTCTTCCCTCCCCCACCAGGAGCTGTAAGCCCTGTTTTGGTTTGCCTGCTTCCCAACCACTCTTATCTGCTCAGCCATCCTCGCCTTGTGGCTAGCTGTCACAAATCCCCATAACCCAGTAAAATCAAATCTCTAGAGGCTTGTAATTTATGAGTCAGATATATAACAGTAAATTCTCAAATCACAAAATGCCCACACAATGAACTCAGAGCCAATTGATAGTGATATAAGATGACCACCTAGATTACACAAATTGTCCTATATTATTCTATCCCTTCTATGATATTCATAGCAACCTGTGGCTATTTCAAGCCATGTAGATCTGGTTCGTTCTCTTCTTCCATCTTTCTGCCCTTATGTCTATCTGTCCTCTGTCCTCTCCCTCTGAAACTCTCAGCACCACCTTCCTTTTTCATTGCCCAATTGCAGACTCTACTCTTATATTTTACCTGCCCTCACCTGTGTATCAACAGCAATCCACACTTATTAAGACTGGACTACAACAGAGGCTCAGCAATATTTTCAGGGCTGGCTTATTGTTATATTTGTAAAGGACTTGCCACATAGACTCTCCAGATATCTTAATTACTGCTCTCAAAGGCAATTCTTTCTCAAATGTGTGTGGCTTGATAGTTCCCAGGGAAGGAGAGTTTAGCTTGACCTCTGGCCTCTATGTATAGTGACTTCCACACACATATGTACACACACACACACACACACACACACACACACACACACAAATATTGTATAAACAGAAAGAAATCCTAGTGATAGCAGCACTTGACAGAGACTCAAGGAAAGGCCACCTAGAGACGGCCCTCATCTATGATCCATCCCTTCTTCAGACACAAAACCCAAACACTACTGTTGATGCAAAGAAGCACTTGCTAACAAGAGCCTGGTATGATTGTTCCCTGAACGATTCTACCAGCACCTGACCAATACAGATGTAGATACTCACAACCAACCTTCGACTGAGCCCAGGGACCCCAATGGAGAAGCTAGGGGAAGGACTAAAGGAACTGATGGGAATTGCAACCCAATAGGAAAAACAATATAAACTATTTGGACCACACAGAGCTTCCAGAGACTGAACTACCAACCCAAAAGAATATACAGAGGGATCCATAGCTCCAGGTACATCTGTAGCAGAGATTGTCCTTATTTGACATCAATGGCAGGGAGAGGCCCTTGGTCCTGTGGAGGCTTGATGCCCCAACATAGGGGGATGCTAGAGTGGTAAGGCAGGAGTGAGTGGATGGTGGAGCACCCTCATAGAGGCAAAGGGGAGGGAAAAGTGGGGGAATGGGATGGAGAGGTTGTGGAGTGATACCCGGGAAGGGAGGATAACATTTGAAATGTTAACAAAAATGATTAATAAAAAAAGAAAAATAAATTCCCCTGTGCCCAAGTGTTAGAGGCTTTTCCCCACTTTCTCTTAATGGCTTATGCTCTAAGATCAAGAATAAACAAATAGGACCTCATAAAATTGCAAAGATTCTGTAAGGCAAAAGACACTGTCAATAGGACAAAATAACAACCAACAGATTGAGAAAAGATCTTTATCAATCCTACATCTGATAGAGGGCTAATGTCCAGTATATACAAAGAACTCAGGAAGTTAGACTCCACACAACCAAATAACCCTATCAAAAAATGGGGAACAGAGCTAAGCAGAAAATTCTCAACTGAGGGATACCAAATGGCCAACAAGCCCCTAAAGAAATGTTCAGCATCCTTAGTCATCAGGGAAATGCAAATCAATTCAACTCTGAGATTCCACCTCAACCAGTCAGAATGGCTAAGATCAAAAACTCAGGTGACAGCAGATGCTGGCAAAGATGTGTTGAAAGAGGAACACTCCTCCATTATTGGTGGGATTGTAAGCTGGTACAACCACTCTGAAAATCAGTCTGACAGTTTCTCAGAAAAATGGAAGTAGTACTACCTGAGGACCCAGCTGTACCAATCACTCCTGGGTATATATCCAGAAGATTGTCCAACATGATGTAACGACACATGCTCCATTATGTTCATAGCAGCCTTACTTACAATAGGCAGAAGCTGGAAACAACCCAGATGTCCTTCAGCAGAGGAACAGATACATAAAATGTGGTACATTTCACAATGGAATACTACTCAGCTATTAAAAACAATAACTTCATGAAATTCACAGGCAAATGGATAGATCTAGAAAATATCATCCTGAGGGAGGTAACTCATTCACAAAAGACCACACATGGTATATACTCAATGATAAGTGGATATTAGACAAAGAGTGTGGAATATCCACAATACAACCCATGGATCACATGAAGCTCAAGAGGAAAGAAGACAAAAGAGTGGATGCTTCAGTCCTACTTAGAAGGGGCAAAAATAATCAAGGGAAGTAGAGAGTCGGAGGGACTTGGGAAGAAGTAAAGAGGGTGAGGGAAAAAAGAGGGGAAGAATCACATATGAGAGGAGATGAAGGAGATATACAAAGGGTCAGGAAATTTAACAGAGTTGTGTAGCGATGGGCATGGGAAACTGGGGGTAACAACCAGAAAGTCCCAGATGCCAGGAAAGCAAGAGCCTCACAGGACCCCCACGGGTGTGACATTAGTTGAAATACCCCACAAAGGGAATGGAGTACCTGTCAAGACCATATCCATAGGTTAGACATGGTCCCCAGGTTTAGGGATGAGCACACCCATCAATCTCCAAAATTTTAACCCTGAATTGCTCTGCTCTAAAGGTAACACAAGGACAAAGAGTAGAGCAGCGACTGAAAGAAAGACCATCCAGAGACTGCCCCACCTGTGAACCCATCCCATATACAAACACCAAACCCAGACACTATTGTTGATGTCAAGAAGTGCTTGCTGACAGGAGCCTTATATAGAGGTCTCCTGAAAGGCTCTGCCAGATCCTGACCAATACAGATGCCTATGCTCGCAGCTAACCATTGGACTGAGCACAGGAACACCAATGGAGGAGTTAGGGAAAAGACTGAAGGAGCTGAAGGGGCCTTATCTGGCATCAATGGGAGGGGAAACCTGTGGTCCTGTGAAGGCTTGGTGCCCCAGTGTAGAATGCTAGGATGGTGAGGCAGGAGTGGGTAGGTGGGTGGAGGAGCACCTTATAGAAGCAGGGTAAGAGAAGATGGAATAGGTTCTTTGCAGAGGGGAAACCAGGAAAGGAGCTAGAATTTGAAATGTAAATAAATAAAATATCCAATAAAAAAGATAAACCAAAAAAAGAAAACTTTATATTTTAACAGAAGAAAATGTAATTAAAAAAATAAATTAAAGGAAAGATAGCAATTAAATATCTTAGATACTTGAAGATTGCCAGTTTGGAGTCTTTAGACCATGACAATGAAATTGAGATGTGCAATAATGTAAGCCTTGTTGAGGAATCAGATCTGATGGCAGTTTAATAAGTATGAGTCATATAAAAAGAACAATGATAGGCTTTGCAGAGCATCATCAAGAGAGCATAGAACGATGTGAGTGAGAAGCAGAGTTAGGAAAAGGAATCCGGATTCAGATGAAAGAGAAACTGATGAGAGTGTACAATGGCTTTACCAGAGATATGTCAGCATGCACAGCAAACCTGCTACTGCTAATACTCATACCTGTCTAGATAATTACATATATATGAGGCTCACAAATTATAAAAACACAAAATTCAGTTCCGAACTGGCAGATGCACCTTCAGACATTCTTTGGAGAGTTTTCTTTTATGAAGTAAGTTAATTCAATTGAATTTTATATTCACTAATTACATTTTTACAGGGTGAACAATGTGTTTAATTATATCTGAGAAATTGCATTATTACATAAGTTTTTAAGAAAAAATGTTCAAGTTCATAGATACTAATATATTAGAGAATGAGATGAAACCTAAAGTCACAGTTGTAAGAGCTCACACAGGTCTAATGTCACATTTCAATACTATTTTTTCCCATAAGACATTAATACAGGAAGAGTAAGAAGAAGTCAGACTTTGCCAAAGGCTATTTTCATGTTTCTTCCAACCACCATATCTTCTGACAAGTTCAATGGAGAGATATGGTCTGCAAGAGATATTGCAGGAATTCTTAGCGATATATGTAATCACAGTGAATGTTCTGCTCTTTTTGAAAGTCTAAATACTAAGCACAGGAGTCAGAGGTAGCAAGGGCTGGGGGACCTAGCATCACTGCCAGGCAGTATCCTTAGGAGTTTCTAGCTTTAGGCACCACCAACCAAGTAAACACGGATCCTTGGCTAGAATGAGGAAAAGAATTTTGGATGAACCAGAGTAAAGAAAAGTTGGTGAGTTTATTATTTACACAGACACATCTAGGAAAAGAGTAGAGTAAACCCCTAAGGCATGAGTGTGAGCCATTTCAGAGTAGCACTTAGTGTCTTTACAACGGCTCTATAGGCTGGAGAGATGGATCAGCAATTAAAGCCAGGCTCACAACGAAACCTACAATGGCTCCATGAATGATATCATACTTTCTAGGTTACCTTCCTCAAGGGAAGAAATTTGCAAACAAGGCTGAAAGAGCAAGCAGAGTAGAAAATTTAAGAAAATTAAAAGTTAAAAATACATGAGATGGTATACAGAATTTTCTTTTGTAAATGAAATTGCAAGGTGGTTTTGATGAGAGTGTATTATTTAGAACCAGAGATGAGCATTGAGTGTTAAAATGATAAAATTAAAGGTTACAAACAGTTTGCCACTACATAAGCACAGGGAATGTGTTCTTATTTGAGATGTCTTCCAAAAATAATTTTTTCCCCTGTAGACGATATTGGCTTTTACAAGTGAGCAACACAACTAAGGGATGCTCCCACAAAGAAACAATTGCCTTATATTTGTGGCCAACTTAAGGTGGTATCCTGAATTCACTTGCCTGTCAAAGCATGAGAGAGGCCTGGAAGCTTGGTGTGGATAAAAAGTTAGGCGAGGCGGGGCTGCTTGGTTCTTGTCCACACGGCAGGCCCTGCACTCATGCAGAAGACCCTGGTCTGTGACTCCTGTAACACCAGTATGTCTTTGTTTCACCTTTACACTGGGGAGACTAAACACAAGGGCATGTGGCTATGTTTCTTCTAGATGCAGTTGGTGTGCCATCTTGTGGCATGCAGTCACTTACTGAGGAGAAGAGAAACACAGCCTAAGGTAGGGGTTCCAGTAAATGTTCCTTTGGGTAACAGTGCTGATCTAGGCTGTGTTCTCTAATTCTGGGACACTTAGATGCTGGGAACTTCAAGGAGTTAAGAATGGGGAACAGAGTGTCTGAGATCAGCCAGAGGCAAGGAAAGGCAGAAATCCGGTTTAGCTCAGGGAGATTTCAGGAGAACAGAGGGGCCCTCTGTGGGTACCCCCATGGCAGCAGTTCTTGAGGAAAGAGACAGTCCTTGCTTGTCCAAACTGTTTATTTATGGTAGAAAAGATGGGTACCACTTATTCAGTGTGATGGGTTGCATGTGCTCAGCCAAAGAAGTGACACTATTAGAACATGTGGTCCTTTTGGAGTAGGTGTGTCACTGTGGGTGTTGGCTATAAGACTCTCATCGTAGCTGCCTGGAAGCCAGTCTTCTCCCAAGACCCTTCAGATAAAGATAAGAAATCTCATCTCTTCTTGAAACATGCTTGCATGGATACTATCATGCTTCCTGCCTTGATGATAATGGACTGAACCTCTGAACCTGTAAGCCAGCCCCAATTAAATGTTGTCATTTATAAAACTTTCTTTAGTCATGGTGTCTATTCACAAGAGTAAAACCCTGACTAATACACTCAGGGTGGACCAGAGATTAAATACCTTTTATAGGAAGGAATATCTGGGAACGAAAACTTACTGGCTAAACCCTTGAGGCTAGATCATCTAGATAACTCATTACCATGGAGAACTCTGGGCATTGTTCTGCCTGACCTGTTGTCATGGTCCTCTTAGTGGTTTGTCATAGTCACATGTTTCAGGACAGGAATCTGGTCAGGAGCAGAGTCAAAGGTCTTCTGTTCTTAATTATGAGAATTGCTGGGGTACCTTAATCTGCTTGATCTGTCATGTCACCAGAGAGAACAACTCCGCTATAAGATAGTAGTAAGAATATGGTACTGGGAAAGACCTAGAGAAGCATGAGCAAGAAAGCAGTCCAATTCTGCTTCTCTAAGAACTGTCCACAAAGAGGGCACAAAGCAAGGCAGAAATGGCAGTAGTAAACTAACAATGTAACTTTCTGGCAGAGGTTGCCAAGTGTGCATTCAAGCAGTCACACAGTTAGTGGACCATTCATCCAGACTTAAAGCAAAACCAGATCAGAATCAGGAAAACCATGGTCTCTGCATATGCAGTCCCAACTTAGTGCAGAAGATGAGGGAAGGCTCCTGGTCATGACTTTTCACCAAAACGTTAATATGGCTTCTAAAGGTTTATCCTATTCAATTGTAAGGCTGTTCCTCAAGAAGTCTGGTCTTCCTCCCTAAAAAGGATGCTCAGAGGCATATCCTCCTCTCCTTTCTTAGAGGAATCTACAAAGTGTTTTCCCCAAGAAGAAGCTTCTCTCAGAGGCCTATCCTTCTTAATGCCTATAAGATGCCTCAACCAGTCTGATCTGCCTTCTTAACTAGAACTGAATTCAGTGTACAGATTTCCCTCTTAAGAGTGTCAGAAGACCTTATCCATTTTAGTGTCTGGAAACACAACATTTATTCTGGAAATTTTGGGGACTCAGAGAGACATGCATGGCTCTGAAACTTTCACCAAGGATTTCTCCCTCTGCAATTTCTTTATCCTGAGTGGCCCAGAGCTAGTCTGAGGCCAAAGCACCAGGAGAAATCCTGATGGAGGCACCAATGAATTAATCCATAAAAGGAAGTCACTGAACACATTTTCTTTGTATTCAGTATCATTTTGTGGAGTATTTTATTTATTATCATTTTATTTATTATTATTTTATTGAGTATAAATTTTATTGTATTGAGTATCAAGCTGATTAAAAGTAGATTCATGCCTGGGGGGTGGGGGGATACTTTTCGTGACAAGACAAAAATCGTAAGGTTTTAAAAGTAAAACCTTATGATTACATTATACCTGATACAGACTGTAGGATCTTTACAACGTGACTTTTGATCTTGTGCAACAACACACAAAACCAATATAGAGGAACAGAACCATTTTTATAGTGTAGCAGCATTTCTCAGTCGAGAAGGTGGACCCTTTAGTGTAAAGTGTTTTGTCTAAAGGAGAGAGAAGACATCTGTTTATGGACAAACATGTCTCCCAAAAGGAGGTGGTGTAGAGTCAGGGCAATTTGACATCTCTTAAGCTATTCCAGTATGATGCTAACTTTATATTGTTTATCAGATTTGGTTTTGAATGAGAAAGTCATGTTATTTTGATTTATTTCATGAAGACAGACTACATACTATGGAGGAGTATTTATTACATCAACTGAACATCTACTGGGTTTTAATTCACACAGATTCAGAAAGTAGAACATAGCTGTTAAATCAGAGCACTAAATTTTAATATAGATATGATTACATTATACCTGGTACAGACTGTAGGATCTTTACAACATGATTTTTGATCTTGTGCAACAACACACAAAACCAATATGCTTAATTAGCTATGCCCTCTGGACCTCATATATATTATATATTATATATATATATATATATATATATATATATATATATATATATAATTGTTATTGTGGAATAGCTGTTATTTCAAGAACCACAATATAAATTTATATAATTTATATAATGTGTATTAAGTTACAAGATCTTAGTTTACAGACTGACTTCAGATCTCAGAAGCTCATCCCTACTTTCTATAAAAGTAAATAAAATTATAAACTAACAGGAACACAAAGTCTCTCTCTAACTATACACATGGGGACAATAATTCAATACCAAGCTATAGCAAATAAATACACACACATATTCTTACAAATGGATACATATATATTTACTTCCCTGCCATTTTTCAAAATGGTAGTGCATATTTTATATTGGTAACAAACAAATTC